>NC_137497.1:25568720-25608720 GCF_041902795.1 Electrophorus electricus | reverse complement strand
CCTTCTGAGCAGAGAACCTTTTTGCAATCTTGATCAACTGCTATGCATAACCGCACACGCAGATATTTATTGGTTGTACTCCGACCCCAATTTTGAGGAATGTGAGAAAATAAAGAATGATTCCCACAAGATAGAGGGTAAAATGTGCATGAATGTAGGATCAGACTGCTTGAAATATAACAATTGAGATATAGTGTGAGAAAATATAGAATAATTTCCACAAAATAGATTGTATAATGTGTGGCAATGTAGGAGCAGACAGCTTGAAATATAACAATGTTGCAATCTTGTCTGTGAATAGTAGGACCTTATGCCTGAACACATATGCAAACACACACACACACACACACACACACACACACACACACACACACACACACACACACACACACCATAAACACAAACTGAAACAAAGACACTAACAGTAGGCCATGTAG
Organism: Electrophorus electricus; assembly: GCF_041902795.1. Lineage (NCBI taxonomy): Eukaryota > Metazoa > Chordata > Actinopteri > Gymnotiformes > Gymnotidae > Electrophorus > Electrophorus electricus. The sequence continues at coordinate 25,608,283 of NC_137497.1, read as the reverse complement.
GAGGTCACTTTTATTACCTTTGGGACCTGAAAACCACCTGTGTAATATAAATGTGTGTGTGGGGGGGGGGGGGGGGGGTGTACAGTATGGACTTATTAAAAATGTGTTATGATATATTTTCCTCACAGGAAATGACCCAAAGCCATGAAATCTGAGGTTGAAATAATAATCAATTGCAACATTTTTCTTTTGGTAAACATTGAAAATGGGTCCCACAGATCGAAACACCAGATCCAAAGGGTTATATCATTGCTTACATTTTTTCTGTTTTCTCATTCTCTCCCTTTCTCCACCCCTCACACACACTTGCCCTCTCACTCACTTACACACACACAGAAGCAAAGGTGAAATGAAAAGTCACTCCATCAAATGGGTGAGCTTTCACAACACAAAGGCCTCACCCTGCTGTCCAGCAGCTTTCTCTCTCTGTTTTAAAGAGTCTAGGTTCCTCCCCCTGATGATACACACCTGTCAATCATGATGGGGAGCAGGAGCCAACCAATCAGACAGAAGGACTGTAGCTCCGCCCTCTGGCCTACACAGCTCCACCCACTAACACTGACACACTCACCATAACACACTGCAGTACAGTTCAATATAACACACTCACCATAAGAGACCACTGTAGATGAATTTACAATAACACACTCACAATAACAGCACACAACAGTACAATTTACTAAAACACTCTCACAACAACACACAGTAATACAGTTCACTACAACACTGATCCTCCAGCTCACTCTAAACCCAACCAGTAGTCAACAAAGACAATGCAAATATATTACTGCACAGCAGAGCCTACACACAGGATTAATTATTAATAGTGAGACCAATCAAAAATGCATAAGGAACAGATGATTATGGCCTTCAGCAGTTCAGTTGTTCACACACACACACACACACACACACACACACACATTATAACGTTCCATACCTGAGTGTGTCCAGACTGCATTGGGGATCCTCCAGTCTAGCAGAGAGCAGCTTCACTCCTGACTCTCCTGGGTGGTTGTACGTCAGATCCAGTTCTTTCAGGTGGGAGGGGCTTGACCTCAGAGCTGAAGCCAGAGAAGAGCAGCCTTCCTCTGTCACCAAACAACCAGACAGTCTGCAGAAAGGAGGGAAACAGGTAGAGAGACAGAGAGTGAGATGCATTTCCAGACCAGCCTGCATGGGGCAGCTAGAGAGGCTGGTAACTGTAGTGGAGGCTTCACCCTGTGCTTTATAATAAACTACTGACATGGTGAGCTCTTGTATCCATTCCTCACTCAGAACTCTACACCACCAAACACCCTCCACAATAATAACCCTAATACACCAGAGCTCTGAGCTTTGACACAATACTAGACAAATGGACCTGCACAAGCACTGAAAAGACTCATATGACCCATGAAAAACTCTTCTTAAATTTACATTTTAGAAGTTCTAAATGTTATAGTTTAGAAACAAAAAATGAAGCAACAGATCAGAAAAACTGAACAAAAACCAAATTTATCTTTAAGTTTCAATTGAAGTGAAGCATTAGAAACAGTAAATGAAACATACTTGTGTCAATCTGCATAATAAATAACATTTCAAACAGTAGTTATATTGGTCCTGAACTAAACAGTGTGAGGTCTGGTTTACTGTGTATAAACAATAGTTATATTGGTCCTGAACTAAACAGTGTGGGGTCTGGTTTACTGTATAAAAACAGTAGTTATATTGGTCCTGAACTAAACAGTGGGAGGTCTGGTTTACTGTGTATAAACAGTAGTTATATTAGTCCTGAACTAAACAGTGTGCGCTCTGGTTTACTGTGTATAAACAGTAGTTATATTGGTCCTGAACTAAACAGTGTTAGCTCTGGTTTACTGGCTGGCAAAGAATTTTAGCACCAAATGCCCAGTTGCAGCCTGCAGAACATATTTAGTGGGGAGACAGATGGGACCAGTGAACATCTTGTGGTGACACACTAAAATGGCCTTACAGCACAGAGGAATTTCAGGGTACACAAGTTAATACAATGGTAAAACGACTATTATAGTGTATAATAAACTACATACTGTTTAATTCCTTATCAGATTAAGACATTCACATGAGGTCAGTCAGGGAATCATTAATTAACTACAATTTGAATTAATCATCGCCAGTAAATCAAGGGTGTGGGTTACATAAACATAAATATTATTAGCTGAGAAAGGTTTCATTTCTGTCCAGCACTTAATATTTTATATCCTTTACAAGTATCTTCCATTCTTTGATTCATACCCTCAAAAAAGGTTGTATTACAAGATTCCAAAAATTCTACCTGTGGCTATAATTTTGCAAGTGGTGATAATTCTCGGTGTATGTAAATTCTGTAGTATCAAATAATGAATTAGGGATGCAGAAATGTCTGATCTAAAGTTCTGATGTAATTACAAAACACCACACACGCTATGCACCACACACACACACACACACACACACACACACACACACGCACAACTAATGTTACTCCACACAACTAATTTATTCACTAAAATTAACCATTAACCATTTATATTAACACAAAAAAGAAACTAAACAAGTCAGCAGAGCTGTGGGGCTACAGTGAGAGTGGACACAGCTGACACTACAGCAGACCTGGGAGGCTACAGTGAGAGTGGACACAGCTGACACTACAGCAGAGCTGTGGGGCTACAGTGAGAGTGGACACAGCAGACACTACAGCAGAGCTGTGGGGCTACAGTGAGAGTGGACACAGCAGACACTACAGCAGACCTGTGGGGCTACAGTGAGAGTGGACACAGCTGACACTACAGCAGAGCTGTGGGGCTACAGTGAGAGTGGACACAGCTGACACTACAGCAGACCTGTGGGGCTACAGTGAGAGTGGACACAGCAGACACTACAGCAGACCTGTGGGGCTACAGTGAGAGTGGACACAGCTGACACTACAGCAGACCTGGGAGGCTACAGTGAGAGTGGACACAGCTGACACTACAGCAGACCTGGGAGGCTACAGTGAGAGTGGACACAGCTGACACTACAGCAGAGCTGTGGGGCTACAGTGAGAGTGGACACAGCAGACACTACAGCAGACCTGTGGGGCTACAGTGAGAGTGGACACAGCTGACACTACAGCAGACCTGGGAGGCTACAGTGAGAGTGGACACAGCTGACACTACAGCAGAGCTGTGGGGCTACAGTGAGAGTGGACACAGCAGACACTACAGCAGACCTGTGGGGCTACAGTGAGAGTGGACACAGCTGACACTACAGCAGACCTGTGGGGCTACAGTGAGAGTGGACACAGCTGGCTCCTCTGTCTCTTTCTGCTGTGTCCACTCTCTTCCATGTCCTCCTCCTGGACACTTTCACCATCAAGTTCTTCTGTATTTTCTCACTCCTGCTGTTTACTTACTAAAACAGGTTGCCATGCCAATAGCATTACTCTTTCTCTTCATCCTGGTTGTTTTCTGTCTCTCTATACTAACTGTAAACGAACAAGCAGGAGTATTTTATACTCTAGCCAGTTCCTTAGATTTAAGGAAGCTAACATTAACCTCATTAGCTTTGTTACAGAACATCAGGCACCCAGTGTGACACACACACACACACACACACACACACACACACACACAAACACACACACACACACACACACACACACACACACACACACACACACACACACACACACTTCACTCTTTCTCTCCTCCTAATCTCCTGATTACTGATTACCTGTGTTTTGTTTGTCTTTCCTTCTCTCTTGTATTTAAGTCCACAGGCACACTCGTCCAGTGCTGAACATTGTTCCTCACTACTGTGTTCAGACGTACTGAGATCACTGCCAGCTGTTTGCTCAGTTTCTTTCTCTATTGCTCTTGATTTCTCTGGTATACTAAAAAAAAATAGCTGCCAACATTCACTTCTAAGTCAAGCTAATGTTACATAGCATGAGGTATCTAGGTGTAGTAACTAACATTATACTATAACTTTGAAAGCTTAACATTACTAACATTAGCCAGCTACATGTTTCATAAAAACACCGGTGGAGAGTTATCACAGGTTAATCTTAAGGAATAACCAATAAACCTTTCAGTTCTATTGAGTGAATACCTCCAGTACGGCTGTCAATTAAGCTCACCTCAACATGTATTGAACGTACGGTGTAAATCATAATGAGAACGGGGTCTCCCAACCAAAAACACAAGGGAATCATGTGTGCTTGTAAAAGTGTCCTGTAATGTGCTCAGAACCTCAATGGTTCAGCTTGAAATGTTTTCATTGATTTTAAGGGCTTGTATTTGCAGAGAGATTAGAATGACTGGTGTTTACAGTGTTTCCATACATAAACTAGATAAAATTTCTGTGCTCAGGTGACTAAAAATGTAGCTTGTGGATAAAATGCCAAAGCGCACAGAAGAAGCAGCATTGTAATAAATACACCTGTACATGTGGACAAGGACCCATCTGGGTCTCCACTTTACAATGTTAACAGTATATTTCTTTTCTAGATGTTGAAAATCTGCATCACAAATTTAAATCTGTGTCTCCACAGTGTGGTCATTTAATGAAATGCAGCTCACTCTTCAGTGAGACCACAGCCAGATAGTCTGCAAAGGAGTAAATACAGTAAATAGTGCAGGTCAGCCAGAGGATGATTTAATACAAGACCTGAACTGCTCATCAAATTTAAAGAAGAACATGAAAGGGCTGGAACACACTGATACATTTTCAGCCTTTTAATTTTACAAACACAGTAACATTTCAACACTACTGTGTCTTTGTCAGTCAAAATGTACAAAGGCATGACAAATAACATATATTAGCAACCTAAGACAAGTGAACAAATAATGGATAATTGGTTCCTAAGTCAATGAATCACAGTTTCTATAATCAGAGTCCAAATATCCCACCCCTAACACCATACCAGGAATCAGAACAAGATAGAGCTGATTCAATGTTTCACAAATACCAATACACTAATATACATACAGACAAAAAATAATATTGGAAGACACGCATAGTATTTTATTTTTTTATATCAGTTTTATCTCCTGTATCTTGTAAAACAGGCTGAAGTTAAACATAAACATATTATAGGATAGTGCTTGCATAAATTTGAGTTTTTTATCAAGCATAGTAGTGTAGTTAGACACATATCAGTTGAGTCATATATATATATATATATATATATATATATATATATATATATATATATATGTCGCCGCGAGGTCTCCCTTGCTGGTGACACCTAGCCCGCCTGGTACTGGGTGGGCACCGGGCACTGCTGTGCTGTGTTTTGTGTTTACATGTACATGACGCCCGGATGTTCGCGTTCATTGGATGGATGCTCCGGGAGCCGCGCCCCTTGGGAGGGGATTCTGTCATGGAATGCTTGCCTCCCATGAGTCAAGTAGGTGGCCTACCACATGCAATTGGAGGATCATCGTTTGTGGCCATGCCTGCACACACCTGTACCTCGTCATGTCTATGTATTTATATCCTCATCGTAGTGTGCAGAATTGTTGGTCATTGTGGAAGTAACATCTTGATGTAATGTTCTTTTTGTTGTTGTTAAACATATTCATGTTCACCATCTGTGTTTAATGTTAACTGTTTCATATTTGTGTTTAGTGTTTGTAATGCTTGTGAGTGCCGTTATCGTTTTATGCATATATGTAAATAAATATATTTATTGACTCCAGTCGCTGGGGACTGTGTGTCCTGCCCCTCGCCCTGTGGCACTCGGGCCACCAGCGTTACAGAATGACCAACCACCCCAGGACGCCTACTCCCTCAATGAAAAATGGACTTCCTAGTGGGAGGTGCGTAGGCACTCCCCCACACTGCTGCCTGGATCCTAGGACACTGGGGAGAGGACCCCGACCACTGTCTGTGTCTTCTCTGGAAGAGAAGAGGAACACCCCCAGGAATTTCTTGGGGGGGGCCTGAGGCTGTTGAGCCTGGGCTGAGGAGGATCGAGAGGCACCACAACGACCAGAAAGAGGGCGGTCGGGTGGAGCCAGAGGGATCTCCTGAGTCCCTTCTCTTCCACAGACTCACCAGCAAGACTGTAGGGGTCAGCCCAAAGCCCTGGAGGCAAACTGCCTCTGGGAATCTCCTAAAGTGGCGGGAGAGAGGAGGACCGTTGAGGGAGTTAGCACGTCTGGAACCGGGGCAGACATGCACCCCCATGTGTCCTTTGAGGCGACGGACACGTCAAGGCACTTTCAGGGATGGCAGGCGCCATGTCACAGTGCCTTATGTTTGTGTGTGGGCACTATTGTTTGTTTGTGTTTGCACCTTTCCTTTTTACAGGCGCAACATCTTTGAGAGTGTACCGGACTGCCCTGAGAGAGGCAGGGAAGCTGCCTTTCTATCTCTCGCCGCGAGGTCTCCCTTGCTGGTGACACCTAGCCCGCCTGGTACTGGGTGGGCACCGGGCACTGCTGTGCTGTGTTTTGTGTTTACATATACATGACGCCCGGATGTTCGCGTTCATTGGATGGATGCTTTGGGAGCCGCGCCCCTTGGGAGGGGATTCTGTCATGGAATGCTTGCCTCCCATGAGTCATGTGGGTGGCCCGCCATGTGCAGTGGGAGGATCATCGTTTGTGGCCATGCCTGCAAACACCTGTACCTTGTCATGCATTTAAACCCTCATCATAGTGTGCAGCATTGTTGGTCATTGTCGAAGCAAAGTCTTGATGTAAGGTTCCTTTTGTCGTTAAACATATTCGTGTTTACCATCCGTGTTTAATGCCCTCTCTCTAAGAAGCCGCATTCCACAAGTGTTGCTGTTAAATTTCAGCTAAACTTTATTCCTGTACTTGTATTTAATTGCCTTCATTGTTCTCCAGAGTGAGTAGCTGGCTGTCTTGAATTCTGTCATGTCACTGGAATTAAACACAGTGGCTTCTGCATTAAGAGTAGTGTGAACTCTCCAGGGTTTCTCATTGGGGTAGAATTTTATATATATATATAAAACGAATCTTCTATGCATGTCCTGATGAACCCACAAACGGTTTTTGTGTACTCCTCGATGTTCTACAGGTGTAACGTTTAGCAGGGACAAGGTAAGAGGCTGAATGCAGGAGTTCTTTATAGGAACGAGACACGGTAGGCTAACATGGAGGCTAAAACAGATGTGTAGCATGAGGGACACACTAATGCAAACCAAAACATGAATTAGACAAAAGACAAGGAAAAGATAAACACAAAATGACAAAAGGCTGATTAACGAAAGGTCGACTGAACAGAAGTAGACAGGACTCAGGAATTAACCAGTGGCAGCAACTATGATATTGACAGCAAATATCCTCAAAACCATAAAATAAAAATAACCAACAACCCGGAATACAAAACACAGGACTTAAATAACTGAGACTGATGAAGACTAACCAGATACTGGTGAATATAATCACAAGTGGGATTACAGGCCAAGGGAATGAAACCAAAACAAGGAAGCATGACAAAACAAAGCAATACCAGGGACAGAAACCAAAACAAGCATGTCAAGATGTCAACGTGGGAGCTGTGACACCAGGAGGAGGAACACGTGACAATAGGTCATCGTGGAACATGTCCCAGGCTGCGTGAACAGTCTGTTATAGTATGCATTTGGTCCAACCAGCAGTAAGGCCAGATTGTCTTACTAACTGGGGCTTTCTGTTTTATTCTCTGCCTATAGGTGGTGAGGAGAAGATTGGAGCAGTGATCTGATTTGCTGAATGAGGTGTGGGGGTTCTCAGAAGAGACAGTAACAGTGATTTAATGTGAAGGTCTGTCTCATGCTACAGATTATTTGCTGGAAGTTCTCCAGCAGAACTGTCTTCAAATTTGCTTTATTAAAGACCCCAAGCACAGTGAACACAGACTCCACACACCTGCTTTCCTGTTTGCTAATGGAGTCATGCATTTGCTGCAGCTCCAGGTCAGTGTCTGCTTGTAGAGGAATAAACACCACAGTAGTGATTATGGAAGAATAAACACTGCAGTAGTTATTATGGAAGAGTAAACACTGTAGTATTTATTGTGGAGGAATGAACACTGCAGTGTTGATTATGGAGGAATAAGCAGTCAGTTGTGTTTGAGGCAGACCCAATCAGTTAGTCAGGTGTGTGTGAGGTAGACCTCATCAGTCAGTCAGTGTTTGAGGCAACAATCTCATGTCTGCTTTTGACATGAAATGTGTCCTGGAGTTCACAAAGTTTGTTCTCCGTGGACTGTATGTGTGGCAGTAAAATACTGGGGAGAAGAGGATGGTTCACATGTTTCAGTCAGATCAGAACTTTGACTCACTTCTCCTGCACTGCTTGCGTGAGGATTCAGCAACATCTGACTTTTTGTACAAAAGAACTGACACAGTCAGTTTCACAACTGTGCTTACATGCATTTAAGTAGAGCCAAATACTAATACTTTCTGAAATTCATGAAAAAACTTTCAATTGTTCACTCAAATTATGCTGATTATATGATTTGTAAAGAAAAGCATTGTATTAAACTTGAAAAAAAAAAGCAAAACATTTATTTTTACTAGTGGGCTGAGATATTGGTCCCACTGTATGTGAGCAACAGCAGTAACCTGCTACAGTTTTAGGTGAGTGACAGTAGTAACAGCATTAGCTTCTGGGGGACTCAGTGCATGTTACACTGATCACACAGGGCTGTGAACGTCACTGCATGTTACACTGATCACACAGAGCTGAATTGGAATTAGGTTTAACACAACATAAAGTAACATAATTGACAACAACTATTTAATACTAGATTATGACAAAATACATTGGTAAAATATTTAATTAATGAAAATGTTTCAGATGAAGTAATATTAACACCAACACCTTAATATGGTTTCATCTGAAACACTTTATAAACACCTACACATTTATAACATGTTTCAACTGAAGTCATATTGACACCTACACATTTATAAAGTGCTATATTCAAGAACACTTTTACATCAGTAATGTGCATTTTCAGTTAACCAAAGGCTACAGGTTTGCTTACGAAGGAACTGAACGCATGTTTTTACGCAAAGAAGTGAGCACACAATTAAAGAACTTTACTAACACTCTATATACCATTTAAACATGTCACGCAGTCGTTTTGATGGCAATTGAATTTTCTATGGCAAAATCTGAAGTTATCTTATACCGGAAGAATGTTTTAAAAGGCCACTTAAAAGGACAGGCATGTTGTTATGGAAATTTACCCAAAAAACGGTGTATTCAGCGTGGGATTTCTGGCGAGCAGATGCATGTAGACAGCTGAAAATCGGTACGCAGGTACTTGTATTAGTTCTAAGAATATGTTATACTGATAAATGTACTGTACTTTAAGAATATTCGATGTTATCAAGTAATTTATTTGAGTATGCGAGTTTGGGCCTGCCTGCAGGCTCACTAGGGGGTGCTGGCGCATAAGGGGGTTAAGCATGGGCTCTGCTGGCAGTTAGCCACATACACTATATTGCCAAAAGTATTCACTCATCCATCCAAATCAGTGAGTTCAGGTGTTCTGATCACTTCCATTGCCACAGGTATACAAAACCAAGCATGTAGGCATGTAGACTGCTTCTACAAACATTTGTGAAGGAATGGGTGGCTCTCAGAAGCTCATTGAATTCCAGCATGGTACCATGATAGGATGCCACCTGTGCAACAAGTCCAGTCGTGAAATTTCCTTGCTACTGAATATTGCACAGTCAACGGTAAGTGGTATTATAACAAAGTGGAAGCAATTAGGAACGACAGCAACTCAGCCATGAAGTGGTAGGCCACATAAAATGACAGAGCGCGGTCAGCAGATGCTGAGGTGCATAGTGTGCAGAGGTCGCCAACTTTATGTAGAGACAAAGCTTAAAAATATTTACATTTTCTTTGCTGTTAATGCTGTTAATTACCCTTATTGCATAGGCTATATTAAAATTGAAAATAATCTAGCCAAATGAAAAGGGCAAAAATAGTTCATATGTGTTGAATAGGCTTTAGACTATAAAAATATTCAGTTTTACGAAGTTTTCTATTGACTCAGTCATATCTTTTGGAATGTCAACTTTAACCTTTGGTAATGTTGGTGTGGTAGCTTTTCAAGTATATTATATATTATACATATAGTTGGCGTAATGATTGCTAATTTCAAGTTACAATAAATTGGAATAAGAAACTACATTTTATCATTCACATCCATGTTGAATCTCATTATCAGCGCTCAAGTGATGATTTTCAAAGTAAATCGTGAACACGCTTCAGTTAAATTCAATCTTCTGACAACCGATCACTGAAATTTTATTTTAGAGGAAAGATCACAAATAGTGTGTGTGTGTGTGTGTGTGTGTGTGTGTGTGTGTGTGTGTGTGTTTGTGTGTGTACATTATATTTGCTTCTTACATTTTCTTAGTCGTGGTTTGATTCTGATCTTCCCTGCATGTTCCAACTTAAAGAAAAACACACACACACACACACACACACACACACACACACACACACACACACACACACACACACACACACACACATCCACCCCACTAACATACACACATATACAATAAAAACAAAAGGAATTTAAATTTCTGATAAATCTGTTTTTCTCTCTCTCTCTCTCTCTCTCTCTCTCTCTCTCTCTCTCTCTCTGACACACACCCACACAGAGATAATTGGACAGAGTTTAACATTTTTGAAAAATTTGATCTCTGATTTCAATATTGTTAAAAAATTTAATCCTTTAAAATATTATCTCTGTGTAAAACAGACAAGTAAAAGACACCACTAGAGGGCAGTATTAACACTAATCTGAACACTGTCAAGATTCGTCATGACTGCTTTTACAGATTACAGTTGTTTACAAAAGTTCAAAAGCCTTCACACAGTTTGAACTACAGTGATTTATGTGGACTGAACTGTATATCAGCTTTCATTACTTTATCCATTTATATACATTCTGATATTTTAAAATTTTTCAGTCCTGAATTCACTTTTACATGTATTTTCCATGTAATGTCTTACATGTATCGTCCATGTGATGTCTTACATGTATCGTCTATGTGATGTCTTACATGTATTGTCTATAGATGTGTATGAAATAAACATGTTAATTCATGATAACACACTCACATTAACAGCACACTGCACTAAAATTCAATATAACAGAATAACAAGTGTTAACATACTGTAATACAACACACTGTACTACAACACAATGTGCTCAAAATAAGAATCAAACACACACACACACACACACACACACACACACAGTGACACACAGAGCTGTCTAAACTTTATTATGCAAGATTCCCTTCACTGACTTGAATAATCAAACGTGCGGAATCAAAATATTTTAGAATATTCCAGGAGCCTCAGATTGTTGTGCTCAGAGGTTTGATATTTTAAGAACATTTGTGTCTCATGTATGACACTGTTTGTATTTGGGGAATAAGAACATTTGTGTCTCATGTATAACACTGTATGTATATGAGTAATACTGAAGTATAAATTGGTGGGTTTTGTAGAAGTGGGTCATAATAGATTGGATTGTTTATTCCTCTCACATACCTGAAAATAATTAAAGTGACTGAACGTCAGATCCATATCTGCTGTTATTAGTTATTATTTAATGTATGTGCAATTCATATTTTTTTCACTTGGATTTGTGATTCTCACATGTGCTACTCAAAACACATACAGCCTCCGCATGAAAAATCCCACATAAGCATTTCATCTCGATTATGTTGTAGTACTTCACCTGTATCTGCACTTTTCTGCTCTACCTTTTACCTGCCAATCTACTTATTTATTTAATTTATCGTTACTTCATCGTTCTACAGCGGCATCTCCAAACCGCTGCACTCAGCTCTCTTATCAACTGATGCACATGTAAGGTTCACAAGTATGACTATGACTGTGTATATGTGAGTGTATGTCTGTGCTGTCTTTGTATGTGTGTGTGTGTGTGTGTGTGTGAGAGAGAGAGAGAGAGACAGAATCATACAGAATCCAACAGAGTAGGAGTGTATCTGGACTGGCACGCTGGCACTCTGTCCTTCTACAGCATCTCCTCTCACACAAACACACACTTAAACACACTCCACTCCACATTCACTGAGCCCCTCTATGCAGGGTTTGGGTTTTGGGTTTATCCTGACTCCTCAGTGTGTGTGCGTGTGACCTAGAATAGCCTCCTGTGTCCTGGAGTAACACCTCAGCCTGCAGGGAAACACACACTCCTCTACACACATGTCTGCTGTGTATAAAATACACATATGCACACACACACACACACACACACACACACACACACACACACACACACACAGACAATCGACACCTCTCTCTTTCTGTCTGTCACACACACACATACACACTTTGTTCACTCTCTCTCTCTCTCTCTCTCTCTCTCTCACACACACACACACACACACGCAAATGCACTATACACCTCTCTCTTGCACGTACACACACACACACACACACACACACACACACTTTGCTCTCTCTCTTACACACACACACACAAACACACTCTACATCTCTTTCTTGCATGCGCACACACAAAACACACACACAAACACACTCTAGACCTCTCTCTTGCACACACACACACACACACACACACACACACACACACACACACAACACCCTGGTTCCTCTCTCTCACAGACACTCATACACACACACACAAAATACACCACTATCTCTCACACACATATGCAGACAAACCTCTCTCTCTCACATACTCACACATACACACACTATATATATATCTCTCTCCATCTCACACAAACACACACTCTATACACACACACAGCACTCACACACACAAACATATTTCACACACACACACACACACACACACACACACACACACACACACACACACACACACACACACACACACACACACAGACAATACATTCCTCTCTGTGTCTCCCACAGAACTTTGTGTTATGTGATTATGATACTCACCAACTTTGTGAACACAGACAACATGCATTAATGAGCTTAGAACAGGGCAAAAACATTACTTAACATCACAGCATGGGCATCCATCAGCAGGGATGACTGAAACAGCCAAGAATTCTGAAAGTATCTAATGCTACTGAAGCCTAAAAGCATCTAGTTCTACTGAAGCATGAGCCGTATCCAACCTGCCCTGACGACGACAGCAGTCTCAAGCAAATCTATGTCATTATGTGCAGCTATGTTAATGAAATAAACAGATGACAATTTTAGCCTCCAAAAGTGAAGAGCACCGTTTAACATGGATTTACTGAGTTATTGATTAATTGCAGTATGAATTAATGAGCATGCAGTGTGAAATACAGACTATTCAAACACCACCCTCTGTAAGGGTTGGCACCAGGCTGAGGCCCCCTCCAGCCACCAGAGGGAGGCCTTGAGTCAGGCACGCTACTAATCAGGCTTGATGCCCAACAGCTGGACTAGATCTATAAAAGCCCAGTAACCCAGTCATTCAGTGCTGTATCTTTTCTAAAGTTTTGAGCCAAGATGGTAAATTTGGTTATTAAAGTCTGTGAGGCCTTGTGCTACACCTCACTTCTGCTCTGTGAGGGTGTTTGTGTTTTTATACATCCCCCGCCCTCTCCAGTTTTCCCTCTCAAATCTGTCTCTCTCCCAAGGCTCCCCTTGGCCATAGAAGTTCCTCACTGTTTTCTGGTTTTCTTTGGGAAGTTTTAGTTTGGTTTTCCCGAGTGCATCGGGGCTGCCATTCTTCCTGTGGCGTCCTTGGTTCTCCCTTTTCCCACGCTCGGCATGGTGTTTAGTTTTTCCTCTCGTTTTGTCATCCCCCATTCCTTTGAAGGGCAATATACGCACAGGTAATTATATGTGCTGCGGTCTAGCTGGAGTTTGTTTGCCTTGTAACAAAGCTGCCGGGGTTCAACTACCCCCCTTTGGATATTTACTTTTCTTGTTTTACCTGTTCTATGATTTAACTGTTTCACACATGGGTCTATCATCATTAAAGTGTGGTTGCTCACCCAGTAGGCTGTTGGTGTTAGTACCTATCTGACCTGGGTTTGAACCCCTGTTACACCCTCTCACATCACCTACCTTACTGCATCCAAGTCTATTAAAGCTGCATTATAACAAAACAATGCTATACTTATTGAGTTCACTCAGTCCATTAACTTCAGCCACCAGAAAGGAGTCATGTTCAAAGGCACTCAGTGACTCGTGTACACACGCCTCTCCCCACACAAGCAGCAACACCTGGTAGGTGGGGTGCTGTTGCAGTGGGCAGACAGTGGGAGAAGGACACCACAAGCGTGTCTGTGTCTGGCTGCTCTCCTCCACCTGTTGCCTCCATCTTGCTCCCAGGCCTCACCTGGACATAGCTGGATTAACAAAACACTCTGTGTAACTGCAAAATGTTCCACCTTCAACACTGCTCTGTTTGTTATGCATGAATTCAGTACCTACCTCCTCTTCTCCATGTCCTTGGCATCATACAGGTCCCTGTACGAGATGCACTGGTGTTCCCCGAAGTTCACGAGCTGCTGGTCATCCCACCAACACGCTACAACAACATGCACACGCATACAATTTGGACTGAATTATCAATGAGATTATCATCAGGGCTTCTCTGTGAAAGTGGTGTTTTACTCCAGTTTCACAATGGATTTCAGAGGAATTATGATTTTTTTTAAGTTAAATGTTTGAATTAATGGTTTTAATAATAAAAATGGTTTTCAGTTTAGTGGAGTTGTTTACTTATTTGTTTATATCAGGAATCACTTTATAATTCCATCATGACATCATGAATCAACATCTTCCTTGTATTTTGTGTGTTTACAGTTTGCCTAAAATGGAACATGTTAGTTAATTCACTGAATCATATTTTCTCATGAATAGAAATGTGAACATATATGATGTTTACCTTGTTAATTAAAATGTACAAGCTTCCACTGATGTCTTATGGGTAATATTTTTATATATTTTCATTTACATCATAGTGTATCTTTGTTTGTAAAGAAACAAAATGGAATGTTGTTAATATTTCACAACTAACATTTTAACTGTATAAGAATGCTGAAATTTATTTAAAACATGAAATAGCCATATATCCCATCATATATGTAGAATCAACAGAGTCTAGGTGTAAATGCCACATGTAGAATCAACAGAGTTCAGGTGTAAATGCCACATGAATCAACTTGGTATTTTATCTCACTTCCGGATGATTTAATGCAGCAGCTCAACTCAGACAGCCAAGAAACATTTGGTATTTTTACTGTCCAAAAGCTTTACTGCAGGGTATGAATATAAACAAACAGCATTAATCTGAAGTGAAAACATTGGCAAATAGAAAAAGAAAGTAATTAAACATTCATAGAAACTTTAAAATGGCTTACCTCAGATTGTTTTATCTGGAGTTAAATGAAAGCTTTGTGGAGTTTAGCTGTTTTGTTCTCAGCCATATCTGCACATAAAACGTTACATCAATTACTAACTCCCAAAACAGCCTCACTGCTATTATTTCGCAGTAATTTATTTGCCACTTTATTTTAACATTAGCCTTTGTCAGCTGTGATATTTCAAGTCAAAAGCAGAGTCATTGTGTATGGGAATTATTTCTGAAAAAGACTGAGATTCCCTTCTAGACCTAAATTGAATTTTTACAGATGAACTTTAATAAAAACTACATTTTAGTATAAAGGTAGTGCCTCAGAGCATGGAATAAAATTATCTTTGATATAATTAAAATTAATTTAACTGGAATTAAAAATTGGCTACAAAGAAGGAAAAAATAAATTGTAAGATGAAGGCTCCCTGAGACCAACAGTGTGGTTTTCAGTCATTTTTTACCATCACCTTCCATCAAAGTTCCTTCCATCGTTTCACCTGAAAAAACAATTACAGTACCTTCTTCAACAAAGACTCTCTGGTTTTATTTATTGTATTTATTAAGGACACAGCAGTGTCTTATCCTGGTGGTAATCAATAAAAGCATCCATTGAGGTTCAAAATAATATTTAAAAATATACACATGCTAATTAGATAATAGGTTTTATTACTACAGATTAATGATACATCTGGGAACATAAGTATTATCCCTATGAAGAAATGCTGCATTCTGGAAGTCTGTGAGCATTCAGAAGTGTGTATGTGTGTGTACATGTATAGGAGAGAGCAAGAGCTCAGAGGAGAGCAAGCACAAGTGAGGAATTGTTACGACCCCAAGTGGATCATCTTCTGTTGGTGTGTCCTCTGTGTTTCACGTTGTCTCGTCGTCAACTTGTGGTTGTAAGTATGCGAGAGATTGTTTGGTTCTGGTACAGTAATTCTTGGTAGTGTATTTTGTTGTGTAAATCGTGTTTGGCCTAGACCTCTGGTATTCTGACCCTTGCTTTGTCACAGTTTATGATTGTCACTTATACCCCATATGGAACTTGGTTGCTGTTGTTAATAGTGATTTACATGGTGTGTTAAACTTAACTATTCAGTTGTATATGTTTGTCATAGTTTGGGAAGTAGGGAGGTGAGGCCGTTTATTTAGAGCTTTCTTCTTGTCCTCTGTTTTGGTTCAGGGGGTTAGAACAGGTAATCTTTGTGTATTTATATCTGTTATTTCTCTGTGAGGTAAGTTATCTGCTTTGGTTTGGTTGTGTTTTGTGTTTGTTATTGTGGCACTGTCCTCCCTTCACCCTTTGTCCTTTTTCTTTGCTACATCATTTTCCCCGTCTTTCCTTTCCCTGTTACAGGCCGGAGCCTAGATCAGGTCGTAACAGGAACACAGAGGTGTGTGTGTGTGTGTGTGTGTGTGTGTGAGCACATCTGTGTAACTGAGTGGTAAGAACACAGCCCATTCTCCTCCACACAGCAGATCTACAGTTCTACACATCCCAAGTAAAACAGCTCCATGCGATGAAGGAAACCAAGGAAGTTTTATTTCCCAATTCTAATTCTAAACTTTTATACAAATAGTAAAAAACAAACACATCAAAACATAAGCTATATATTTTTTTTCTATTCTAGTTTTGCTGTAGTAACAGGAGCTGCCATGGTGATAACAGGTAAAGGTATGTAGACAAAGGACACCTCACTGCTTATTTAGGACTCCTAAATTTGTCTTACACTCTTAGAATATTCTGTATTAATGTTATATTGATTTATGTCATGTGATTGTATGTTTAAATAAGTAGTTTGTGTCTTCACAACAAAAGTAAAACCACAAATTGGTAGTTGTGCTGTTGTATGAATTTAATGTATTCATAGATATTTTTGTTGATAATGCAAATAGTATTTATTATTATTATTATTATTATTATTATTATTATTACTACTACTACTACTACTACTACTACTACTACTACTACTACTGTTATTTATTAAGTAATATTATTTATTAAGTACATCATGTACCCTTCTGATAAGTTTTCTACTATGCTTTACTTGAAATAAAGACCCCCCCCCCAAAACACACACACACACACACACACACACACACACACACACACACACACACACACACACACACACACACACGTATAGGTTTAGTTTCACAATATATGTATAGGTGTATAGGTTTAGTTTCACTTTCATGTTTTAGCATATTTCTCCTCTGGTAATACTGTTTCATATCGGCTGGGAGATGTACTTCTTTTGTGTATTAGTCCTTGAGTATGGCAGGTTAAATCAGTAATTTAAATGTTAGTCGTGGCCACTGCATTTCTTTCTTTATCAAGTCATTGAGTCAGTTCGAGAGATGTGCCGCTAGATGGCGCCCAAGTACCAGTTATACTGATCTTACTATAGCCTTTACATATGACTGTGTAAAACGTTTATTTTTATTGTGCATGTTGTCATTTACAAAGGTAATATCTGTATTACCATTTAAGGTAATATCTGTATTTGTGCTTGAACTCATAGCATTATTAACCTCTTCTCTACTTCACAGTTCTGTAACATCAAGTCCATGCCTGTTATTAAACCTTTGATCTCAGTATGGCTTTAAGTGGTATTATGGCCAACACACCAGGTTGAACACAGTATAAAGACAAACAGTGGCAGTTATCCCAGTTCCCTACAGTAGTCTACTATGGTTTTGAAATCTTGAAACTTCGACACAACTGCTTCGAACATCTCAGTGCTTCACTAAGCCTCATTTGTCCACCACCACCTATAGTGTACAGTAAATGTAGTCAACAACTGATGTATACTCATTAAGGACAAAGATACCACCACCTATAATGTACTGTAAACGTAGTGAACAACTGATGTACACAGATTAAGACTGCATGGATGAATGCACTAGTATAAACACATCTCAGCTCTCGAAAGATTCACACACTGTATGCAGCACTAGTATAACTACATGTGCTCATAACAAATTAACATGTAGTACACAGCACTAGTATTAATACATGAGCTATCAATAGTTTCACATACTATATGCAGTGACAGGCAGTAAATCAAGTATATTTAAGTTGAGAATTGACTGTAAATATGGTGAAATTCCACTTGAATTTGTCATTGGGAATGTTATATACTGATTGTGCTTGTGATTGCTTTCTATTTGGTGTTACTTGTTGCTTTGACAGTTGACAGTCAATGTGCACATATATGGCCATTACATATCAGAGCAACTCTCCAAAGCAATATGCACATATATATAAGTCATTACGTTATCGGAGAGCTTAGCGTATCACTCCAAAACAAAATTTACAAATATACGGGCTGTTACGGTATCTGAGTGCTCGGCGTATCCCTTCAAAGCCTGAGGGAACTTTGAAGCCTATAAGCGAGCATTATGTTCTCATCCACATGTATTACACATTATGCCGCATACAGATTTCTTTTATTCTATATATTTCCTTATCTTTATATTTTCTTACTGTTCCCCTTTTTAAATTTATTGTGTATATTCTGTTTTTATCTGGCGATGGACAGTCATATGTACAAATATATAAAACTTGATTTGAACACGAGTTTTTAATTTATTTAATGTAACAAATGTCAGTGCTCAGACACAGTGAAGGTCTTCGGCACTGAAAATCATTAATAAATCACTAACCAAACATAAACAGTATTTAATAATTCAATAATACATCTGAAAGCATCCAGACTCCAGTTCCCACTGTGTGAAAATGTTACAGCAGAAGCTCTCAGAGAAGACTTCCATCATCTCCTGTGGGAAGAATTCTGGAAAAGTTTTGAATGTGTCATGGGCATTTGTTATTTAGATTTTTTGAAACATCTTTAAATAAAGCTGACAAATGAAAGTGTATAGGTTTTGTGGTATTTTTAAAGTGAATTCTAAATATATTCTGTATATCATACTGTTTTTGTGTATTCAGTGGAATATGTAACTGAATCGATTAGTGTGTTCAGCATTCTGCCGTAAACACTGTTTCAGTTGTCCACCCACCCTGTTAATATCAGTGTTTACTTATGTTTCAGGTGGGGCTTCAAGTGTTTTATTTTTAATATGTTGATGTGAGTTTTGTCAGGCATTGATTCACTGTTGAATCACTTTTTATGTATGAACTGTTGACAGGGAGCAGAGAGCAGCATCTCCAGTGTCCAGCTGTGTGTGTGTGAAGAGGAACAATTCCATGATGAAGCGTCATAACTCCAGGAGTGAAGAAGGAACCTCTGACCCAAAGTGAGGAGATTTCCATCTGCATTTAATCTGATGAAACAAGAAGAGGGAATATTCAAGATAAATGAGATGTAGTGAAAGATGTAATTACTCAACACTTTCCTCATCTTCAATGGGGTAAAGAGAGCAGAGTCTTCAACACCCAGCTGTATGTCTATGAAGAGTGACTGGTCCATGGTTGATCCTCCTAAATTCAGCAGTGGACCTGTGACCTCAGTCCAACGGTGAGTGACACATAACATACTCAAAGATTCTTCATAAGTGTAGGTTTCGAAGGCTGGATGGGTACCTTTCTGTCAGTAATTTAATGTCTATTCCATTTTAAGAGTTTTAAGATAATTTGAATGTTTGTTAATGATGATCACTGAGTGATGATGACAGTCACCGATTCAACTTAAATAGGTCCTTCTTTTAATGACAACATGTATGACATTGGGGGCAAATTAAAAGAGTTAAAGCTCTCTGAGGATGAGTTCTACCATTAAGTGATATATGTACTTTTTAAATACCTTTCCATAACTAATAGGGGAACAGAACACTGTGAGGTGTTATTAAACACTCAGCTGGGGTTGTGTAACCTACACACTACAGTACACACCAGAGGAAGGTGAGGTGCTAGTATATAATAGTATATAATATGTATATAATATGGTATATGGTGTGTCTGTATTATAACCTATTATACCTGTGCTGATTAAGATGTCATTAGGAAAAGTCCTAACAAAGTAATGTCACAATTGCATCTTCTTTACCTGTAGCCCCACCCACGTCTAGCTCCACCCACCTCTGGCCCTGTAGATGCTGTAGATGTAGCGCTACTAGACTCTACATTTATTTTTTATTTTCTGGTGACTGATTTTTAGCCCTAATTTTTGAGTTTCTAGTGACATCATCACATTTACCTAAATATACTGAAAGACCAGGTTATTCCATCAATGGATTTTTTCTTCCCTGATGGAACGGGCATATTCCAAGATGACAATGCCAGGATTCATCGAGCTCAAATTGTGAAAGAGTGGTTCAGGGAGCATAAGACATCATTTTCACACATGGATTGGCAACCACAGAGTCCAGACCTGAAGCCCATTGAGAATCTTTGGGATGTGCTGGAGAAGACTTTGCGCAGTGGTCCAAATTTCCCATCATCAATACAAGATCTTGGGGGGAAAATTAATGCAACTCCGGACAGAAATAAATGTTGTGACTGCAGAAGCTTGTGGAAACAATGCCACAGCGAATGCATGCCATAATCAAAGCTAAAGGCGGTCCAATGAAATATTGTGTGTGACCTTTTTTTTGGCCAGGTAGTGTACATGTTTGAGGTAATTAGTAAACTGATCTCATGTCTGTATGTGTATGTGTGTGTGTGTGTGTGTGTGTGTGTGTGTGTATATATATATATATATAATCATTACTGACATGTCTATATGTATATATACAGTCACATTATTGATATCATATATAGACTCAGCTCTGATGTCATATGTGTGTGTAGTTTTATCTCTGATGACGTCGCTGAGTCATATCTGTGTATATATATATATATAGTTTCATTTCATTACATGCCTGTATGTGTGTACGGTTTCATGACTGACTTGTGTCTAGTATAATGTTGCATGTCTGTATGTGTATATTGTTGTTGTCTTCCTGTCTATCTGTCAATCTATCTATCGATCTAGCTCTTCATTTCAGACTCTTGCTAATGTTTTATCTAGTGCTTGTTAACGTTATTGCATCATTTTTGTTTGTTCTAACAGTGTTTGTTTTTGCCATGTGAACCCTGTGTGTCTGTATTATGACCTGTTATGCCTGTGCTAAGATGTTATTAGGAAAAGTTCTGATAAAGTAATGTCACAATTACATCCTAGCCACCTCTAGACACCCATTTCTAGCTCTGCCCACATCAAACTGCACCTACTTCTGCTCGACCCAATTATATCTCCACCCACTTCTGACTTCTGAGTATTACTGCACAGTGTATATGTCTCTCTGTGTATCTCCTACTCTAACCTTGTATCAGTCTGTTCATTATTAATGCCCAGTTGTCCATCACTATCCAATTTTGTTTATTTGTGCACAAGTCTGTTAGTATTTTCATTAGTACGTTAATATATGGTAGTTTAATTATTGACATTTTATCTGTATATGTATGTAAATATACTAGTTTCATTACTGACATTATGACTATATATATCTACAGAAGAACCCATCCTGTTCTACACCCACACAAAGACATGGAAGAGTCCATAGAGCAGGACACAGAGTCTGCACAGAGTCTTACACACACACAAAACCAGCATGAAGAACAAGTATGAGAGTTTATTTGAGGGAATCAAATCACCAGAGAATAAAACCCTCCTGAACAGGGTTTACACACAACTGTACATCATAGAGGGAGAGAGTCAACGAGTGAATGAAGAACATGAGGTTTTACAGATGGAGAAAACACTCAGGAAACAGCTGGTACAAGACACTCAAATCAACTGCTCAGACATCTTTAAACCCATACAAGGTCCTGAAGGAGATATGGAAGAAGGAACATCAGAGCTGTAATGGATGAAGGTGTCAAACACAAGGAACCAAAAGAAGATAAAAGCCCAGAAGTGTCAAAGCTCAGAACTGTTCTGACTAAAGGCATTGCAGGCATTGGGAAAACTGTCTTTGTGCAGAAGTTCATTCTAGACTGGACTGCGAGAAAAGACAATCAGGCTGTAGATTTCATCTTTGTACTTCCATTTTGGGAACTGAACCTGATTAAAGATGACCAGTACAGTTTGCATAGACTCCTGTGTGACTTCCACCTTAAGATAAAAGACCTGGTATATGATGGTATATGATGTGTTCAAAGTTGTGTTCATCTTTGATGGCCTGGTTTAAAGCAGAATTTCACTGAACTTTTCCCAGTGTAATAAAGTGTCTGACATAAGCATGACATCATCAGTGGGTGTGCTGATGTCAAACCTCATCAAAGGAGAGCTGTTTCCCTCTGCTCTCATCTGGATAACCTCCTGACCAGCAGCAGCCAATCAAATCCCTCCTCAGTACATCAACTGTGTGACAGAAATACAGGGATTCACTGACCCACAGAAGAAGAAGTACTTCAGGAGGAGAATCAGAGACCAAGACCAAGCTGAAAAAAATCATTTTACACATAAAGACAGCAATGAGTCTCCACATCATGTGTCATATACCAGTCTTCTGGTGGATCTCAGCCACTGTGCTTCAGGAAATATTAAAATAAACTGATTCAGAAATCCCTAAAACTCTGATTGAGATGTACATACATTTCTTACTCACTCGGACAAATATAAAGAAGCAGAAATTTGGTAACAGTGAAAAGAGAGACATTATAACACTGCTAAAAAAGAACAGAACTGAGATTCTGAAACTGGCTGAACTGGCTTTCAAACAGCTGGTAAAGGGAAATGTGTTGTTCTATGAAGAGGACCTGAGAGAGTGTGGCATTGATATCACTGAGGCCTCCGTGTACTCTGGGATCTGCACTGAGATCTTTAGGGAGGAATCTGTGCTTTACCAGAGGAAGGTCTACTGCTTTGTACATCTGAGCTTTCAGGAGTTCTGTGCTGCTCTCTATGTATTTCACTGCTATGTGAAAAAGAACATGGAGGTATTGAAGATCTTTCTGTGTGGAAGGAACAGATCTCTTCCTTTCTGAGAAGTGCAGTGAATAAAGCCTTGAAGAGCACAAAAGGAGACCTGGATCTCTTCCTCCATTTCCTTCATGGCATTTCCCTGGAGTCCAATCAGAAACTCCTACAAAGCCTACTAACACCCACTCAGCGCAGCTCAAAACACCCTGTACTCAAAACACCTTTACAAAGATAATTGTGGGCTTGGGGGGGGGGGGCTAAGAATCATGACATTTTAAATATAATGTAAATGTTTTCAAACACTTTGGTTAAACTCCTATACTAATAACAGTCATTAAAATGGATGATCTGAGTCAATGACAATAACCTTTGTGATGGTAATCACTTTACAGACAGGAGGGGATCCAGGTGCAGGGTGTGAGGTTTAATAGAGAAGCTACAGGACAAAAACACCAGCTGATGGCAAAAACCAGGGCTGACAGACAAAGGACCAGGAGATGAGAGAGCAAATGTACAAAAACACTGTCCAATAATCACAGAACCAGGGTAGAGAAAATCCTGTAATGGTATAGAGATAGAAATAACAGTCAACAAGATTTACAGTCCAGTCATTATTACAGTAATACTCAACAGTCAGCAGTACAGTAATACTGGTCCTGTACTGAACAGTCAGAAGTACAGTAATACTGGCCCTGTATTGAAACAGTGATAAATGGGGAAGAGGGGCTGGCACATGGTGCATGGTATCAGATAGGCCACCATCAGTAACTAAACCAATAAAGCTGTATATAACTTATATATACCCATAATCTATTAGGTTGTAACATTATACAGTGTAATACTGCATATAACCTATGAAGTTATGGTATGTTTGAACCTATAAAGTTCAAAGTAAAAGATTGAAGTTACTATAAAGTTAAAATTATGAAATTTCATATAAGTGCCCCTATAAGATGTGTATTGAATAAAGTTTCCTACCCATAAATAAAGTGTAAAGGTCTACCCATCAAATATACTACTAGAAACACTCAGATGGGATTATTAATTCATTTATGAATGAAAACAATAACCTGTGTATCCACAGTACAGCACTTTCCAGATGAATTTTCCTAAATAATTGAGACACCAGATATTCAGGGATAATTGATGCATTTTGTAAAATAGCCACTTTGAGGTGGCAAAGAGGTAGCATTAAGTTATTGTGTGTTCTTTTTTTTTTTCACATGGTGTTTATCCAGAATTTTATTTGGATTAGTCCTGGTAAACATCAGCTTGTGTTGTGTTGTATGCATTGTACCTCCACATACTGGAAATTGCCAGAACATTTACAGTAAACCTGCATGTGTGTAAGGTAGTGTATTAAAAATAACTGGGGAGAAGCAGTGGTAGCTGACATTGGACTGTACCATCATCTCTATATGTGTGAAAGGTGTTAAATAGTATAATAATAATTATTATTATATTGCCTCTTGTAATGATCTGCTCATCGCATGTGATACTGCTGTGCTGCTTCTAAGACTAGGTATTTCATATACAGTTTACAGAGCTCAGTACACTCATATTTGCACTGTACACACTACAAACTAATAGACTATATATAATGTTTGCTGTATGTTGCATTCTGTCCAGTCATTTGTATATATGTATGTATGTGTGTATATATTAACACTAAATTACATTTTCTTTGTTTGACTGGTCAAACATTTTTGTATTATTCTCCTGTAGTTTACTCTCTGTTGTACTCTCAGAGGCCTGTTAGGCACTTTCAAGATGTTTCTCTTTCTATGTTTTTAATATGTTCTTTTCATAAATATAGTGATATATCAGTTTATAGTAAAAATGTAAGAATTTTGTGAAATATCTATTTTGAGGTAGTAAGGAGATAGCGTTTTGAAAAAACGTTGAAAAAACCTGTTGAAAAAAACAATCATCAGAGTTGGGTAACATTATCAGAGCAGAAGGGAGCAAGTTTTCTTCTGGCACAGTTTGGTAAGTGGCTTGATTCATGCATCCTTCACAAAGAGAAATCTGCCCGATTCCAGCCTTGCTGAAAGACCCCCAGATCATCACCGATCCTGCACCAAAATTCACAGTGAGTGCGAGACACTCTGGCTTGTAAGCTTCTACAGGTCTCTGTCTAATCATTATATAACTAGGTGTTGGACAAAGCTGAAAATTGCACTCATCAGAGAAGATGACCTTACTCCAGTCCTCTATGGTCCAATCCTTATGGTCTTTTGCAAACTTCAGTCTGGCTCTTCTTTGCTTCTCATTGATGAAGGGCTTTTTTCTAGCTTTCCATGACTTCAGCCCTCCCTCCAGAAGTCTGTTTTGAACTGTCCTCGCTGTGCAATTCACACCAGCTGCTGTATGCCATTCTTTTTGTCACTTGACCTCATCTTATGGTTGTTAAGTGACATTCGAATGAGGCAGCAATCATCATGGTCGGTAGAGAGTCGTTTTTGACCTCTACCAGTCTATAGCTGTTGTTGTCCCATGTGTTTGCTGCTTGACCTTGTTCTTATGAATGATAGAAGCAACTTGCTCACTGTATCCCTCTGCTAGCAAAGCTATGGAACCCTTCTTTTCCTCATTAAGAAACTTTCTTTTCAACTCTTTTGACATGGTCTGTAGTTGTATTTTGACTAATATTTCCAGCCACCATGTCGCTAATGTCATTTCATGTTTTCTACTATGCTTTCATGACAGAGAAGCAAGACTTACAAGAGTGTGACAAAATAAGTGGTTAGACTGAGTTTCTCTTCATTGCTTGCACACAAAGAAAGGAAGTCTGAGATAAACCACTAGACAGATCCAGTTAAAACCAGTTGCAACCACAGAGGATGTGTCAGAAAAGATGCAAAGGAAACTGTAGATCACATTATTTTCCTCATTACAGACAATTGGACGTGTTACAAACTCATGCACTAATTCTTGGGCATCAGCCATTATCAACTGAGGTAATTTGAACATACATTTATCTTATATATAACAAAAATGGATTCTGTAATATCTATTTTGAGGGTTGTGAAGTAATAAAATGTTTTGGGGTAAAGGAAAAGCTAACAGTTATTCTGTATTTTCGTGAGGCGATCTGTGATCTAATTAAAATTTTGAAGCTCTCTGAGGCTTTGAAGCTCTCCATAGCAGGTGCAGAGAGGTGCAAGACTGTCTTTGAAAGCAAAAAGATGAATAACGTATCTGGGGTATCTTAAGGTCAAAGACCTTTTGGGGTCTGTAAGTGCAGAGCAGAGGCTCTGATGAAGGTGGTTTCAAGGCCTCCATGCAAGTCTAAGGCACATCACTCTGGACTGAGGTTATGTGCTACACCTTTATCTACATGCTAGACTAAAACCCATTAAGTTTACAAGCTTAGCTAGCTAACTTAACATATATCCTTTAATGCTCATGATTCTCTGCCCAATGAATAAATGCTCAGACCTGGAGCTCCACTTAATGCGTTTTTCAATATGTTCATTAGACCGGACCATGAGAAAACCTTTAATCGATTACAGTGTAATTTTACTGCAGTTATCCTAGAACAGTTAGCCAGCTATCTGACAGCTATTCAAACCATGATAATCAGATAACCAAATGCAATACTAATCAGATAACCAAAATCAACATTTTTTTGTATTGTCCTCTTAGTTTTTGCCACATCTCATGCAAAAATTAAACATTTTTTCAGAATACATGAAGAATAATTGCTGCATAAATCACTTCTGTTATTATGTTATGAAATGTAAGGGACAAGAAAAGAATGAGCTGAATTCAGTTTATATCTATTTCACCAAAAACTTCACTAATTTTGGTAGCCAGAAAGTCTATGAGGCTATGTCTAAAATTGGGTACTATGCACTATGTACTTGAAATGGCAGTGCATACTATTCACATAATATACTTAGTCCTATTTTCAAATGAGTGTGGAATACTTTACCATTACAGTTGATCCACCCATAACCTTTGATCTTGGCAACATAAATTTTTAATTGTTGTGCTGAGCCAAATTTAAACTCCTGCGAGCTCACAACATACACAAAGACCAACATGTCTTGCAGCATTTTTACAATGCTTAAATCATTACAGGAGAAGACACAGAAACCAGAGGCTCAGTACTCACAGCAGAGAGTGGGTGTCAAATTAGATTGTTTTATTATTGATCTCAGACAACCTTAGATCATGCCAATTAGATTATCAAAAGAAATATTTTACCACATTCACTTTACCCAACACACTCATATTCATTCCTGTCTCCATGCACACAGCACACTTTACCCAACACACTAATTTTCACTCCTCTCTGCATCACTCACACAGCACACTTCACCCAACACACTCACTTTCACTCCTCTGTCTATTGTTGCACTGTGAACATATACCATTGAACATGTTTGTGATCCTTCTGTAAACTGGAGTCTGTTGTCCTTCATGATGCAGGATGGCCAACATTAAAGAACATATTCTCTTCAGTCTAAATGAACTGGAGTCAGAAAACCTGGAGACATTCCAGTGGTATCTGAAAAATGGTCTGGAAGGTTTCCCCTCTATTCCAAAATCTCAGCTGGAGAAATCTAACAGACTGGACACTGTGGACAAGATGGTGCAGAAATATGGCCCAGATGGAGCTGTGGAGATCACACTGATCATCCTGAAGAAGATGAACCAAAACCAACTGGCTGAGACCCTGCAAATCAAACACAGTGAGAACAAAGCAGGTGAAATCATGTTCACTATTTATACTCACTATTTCAGGATTTTATATGCTCATAGCATTTGGTTTTGTTTTGTTAGTGGACTCAATAGACAAAGAATGTAGTGGAAAACAATGCTTAGTTAATTTATACACACAGCACAGCCAGTGACATGGGCAGGGAGGGAGGGAGACGTG
This sequence comes from Electrophorus electricus, assembly GCF_041902795.1. Classification (NCBI taxonomy): domain Eukaryota; kingdom Metazoa; phylum Chordata; class Actinopteri; order Gymnotiformes; family Gymnotidae; genus Electrophorus; species Electrophorus electricus. The sequence continues at coordinate 25,580,188 of NC_137497.1, read as the reverse complement.
AGTGCTGAGGTCAAGAGTCTTTATTGCCCTGTGTGCTGAGGTCAAGAGTCTTTATTACCCTGTGTGCTGAGGTCAAAAGTCTTTATTACCCTGTGTGCTGAGGTCAAGAGTCTTTATTGCCCTGTGTGCTGAGGTCAAGAGTCTTTATTGCCCTGTGTGCTGAGGTAAGGTGTCTTTATTGCCCTGTGTGCTGAGGTAAGGTGTCTGTATTGCTCTGTGTGCTGAGGTCAGGTGTCTTTATTGCCCTGTGTGCTGAGGTCAAGTGTCTTTATTGCGCTGTGTGCTGAGGTCTTTATTCTCAATGTGAAAAGGGCACAAAGCATAGAAACTGTTCTTCAGTGGAACAGTACTGGGGTAGAAACTATTCTTCAGTCTGACAGCACTGGGGTATAAACTGTTCTTCAGTCTGGTTTTGTGGGTGTATGGGGCAGTGAAGCACTTGCTAATTGGCAGAGGAGAGAAAAAACTGTGGCTGTTGTGGCGCAAGCCTCTGTGGATGTTCATGGCTTTGTGTAATGCTGCAGGTTTTGTAGAGAGCTTCCAGTGTGGAAGCATTGAGCCCGTGACCCTGTGGGTTTGATTATGTACTGGAGGGTCTTCCTGTTCTCAAAGGTGCAGCCAAACTACCATGTTGTAATGCAGTGTGTGATCATGGATTCTGTGCTGTGTGATGTTTTGACCAGAATCAGTTGTGGGAGGTCAAACTGCACCATGCCAGAATATCACAGCTCAAACTGAAGGAGCTGTCAGTGCACCTGTTCTACATGGAAAAGTGTTTCAAGGCCCTGTTAATTTCTTCACTGGACACTATAAACTTTACAGTAATAGGGTGTAAAGACTAAACACAGCTCAGACTAAATCAGTTTCAGACATCAAAATGACATCTCAGACACCTTCACACTGACTTGTCTGTATTTTTATGGGCAGCTCATTTCAAGAATGCAATATAAATCTGATGTAAGGCTGAACAATAATTACATGCTTTATTAATAAGAAAGGCAACATTTAAGCCACCTATAAGAATGTCTAGGATACCTAGATGAAGAAAATAAACAGAAGTAAGAGAGTGGTGTAACATAAACCTTAGAAAGGGCATCAGCTACCCATTATCCTAAAACACCAAAGCTTAGCTGTTCCATCTAATAAACACTATATCAGCTACCCATTATCCTAAAACACCAAGACTTAGCTGTCCCATTGAATAAACACTGTATCAGCTACCACATTATCCTAAAACACCAAAGCTTAGCTGCCCCATTGAATAAACACTGTATCAGCTACCACATTATCCTAAAACAACAAGACTCAGCTGTCCCATTAAATCAACACTGTATCAGCAACCACATTATCCTAAAACTCCTGTATTTTACATTGGGAACTCCTTTGGTCTGCAGCGTTATCACAATCTAGTACCACTTATCTACTAAAACAACCTAAACCCAAACCCACACACACCCACCACAACTGTCAGTTACACATTAGAAGAGAGGAGTAAAGGCACCTCTGTAAAGTCCATGATGACACCCTCATCAACACTGGCTATCCTGTAGCTGTTTGGTCAGGCAGATGTAACACCCCCTCTAAAAGAAAAGACTGAGCAACTCCAGTGTCTCTGAGGATGAAATGGGGACACCACACTCCTGACCAGAGAGAGATACACTTCCCTCTGTTAGAGAAGAATATAATGTTGCACTTGAACAGTTAGCTGGGTGAGGACACCACACTTCTGACCAGAGAGATACACTTCCCTCTGTTAGAAAATAATACAATGTTGCACTTGAACAGTTTGCTGGGTGAGGACACCACACCCCTGACCAGAAAGAGATACCATTCTCTCTGTAGAATCAAAGCCAAATGCCACTATGTAGAATATCTGGATAAATTTCACTTTGTATTCTCTTTCATTTACAGTTTACATATTTATTTCATATATTCAAAAGACCTAATGTTATTTTATTAGTGATCTCAATTAAATTACAAAGTAGAATATGGCAAAACTCAAAATCATCTGGTATATAAACATTGCAAACAAAGATTTGAATAACAAATGTTCTTTAACAACAGTGAGAACAGTGATGTCAATCTCAGTTTAAACATGGACAAATCACAGATGTAGTCCAATAATGATGAACAATGTGTTTTTAACACAGTGTATAAATTACAAAATGCCAATTAAGAAATGTTCAGTGTCTTTTTAAACATAGCAGTCAACCAAAAATTGCACAAAGGACTTACTCACTGTTAATAAAGTAGGTTTTATATTTTCTGCTCTTTACTCTGATGTCTTTACTCACAGGTGAAGACAAATGTGAAGAGTTGACTGTTAAGAGTCCAGCAGGTAAATTCAATCCAGACACACCTTTAGGCATGAATATATATTACAACTTGAAACGACATGCTCAAGTAAGCAACAGAAGCAATATCCTTGGTTCTCATGAAGTCCTAGTCTGGTACTAAAAGACCTAATATGGGTTCTACAAGATCGAGTCTAGAGTACAAAATCAATCTGCCACAGGAGTGACCTAGGAACAGTTGCCCAGTCAGTCTAGAGCTTCTCGTTGTTCAGGGTGAAGCAAACCAGGATGGAGAAGTAAGTTGCTGGGGTGGAAGTGGAAGGAGCAATATGTTAATGGGTCAGGGAGGATGTAGATGTACCTCGGCATAAAGAGAGGGTGGATTATTAGGCCTGATCAAATAGTAAAGTGTGTAAAATAAGGGTATATAATGTGCAAAGATGGTATATTCTAACTATGGCAGCAAAGCTAAAAGGAGCTAGAAGGAAACACAGACATGAGGAACATCCCTGGAACATCAGTACTCCACTGCTCTCAGTCAACAAACTAGAATGATAAGAGATGGGATGGGAAGTAGTTAAAATGTCTGAATATACAATACTCTCAAACATATACAGGAAGGTTATTCCATAGAGTGGGAGTTTTATAGGAAAAGGCTCTGGGCCCTATGATAGATTTCCTTATTTTCCTATAAATAGTCTGTATCTTTTAATCTAAGCAGACATAACAGATTATAACAGACCAAGAGTTCACTACGGTAGTGTAGGGCTTTTCATTGCTTTGTAGATCATTAGAAGTATTTTATAATTAATACAAAATTCTACTGGTAGCCTGTGCAGTGTAGCTAAGATAGGAGTAGTATGATCAAACTTTATAGTTCTAGTAAGAACTCTGGCTGCTGCATTGTGAACTAACTGGAGCTTGTTTATGCGCTTAGTAGTACAACCAGATAGTAAATAGTCCAATCTGGAAATGAGAAACACATGGACTAAGTTTTTTGCATCATGTAATGATAACATATTTCTAATCTTTGCAATGTTCCTGAGGTGGAAAGAATGTCCTAGAAATGTGATTTACATGAGCAAAGATCAGTTAGATCTACACCAGGAAAGGGCTAGTCCCCTAATCACAACAGCATTTTTGAGCCTATCTAGTAAAATGTTACAATCTTCAGTATCAAATGCTGCACTGAGAATACAACAATACAGGTAAAGAGCCACAACAGGTCACTAACTACTTTAATCACAGTGGTCTCTGTACTATGAAGAGAGCTAAACAGTTAGTGCACAAGTAAAGCACTGCACACACACTGATTATGAAGTAATGGAAGTAGAACTGAGAGATAATCCAAAGAGATAAGACAAAGCAAAGTTGCAGAAACTAAGAACTAATATCCATCTTGGCTAATTTAAGGACTCAATGAGCCATTACAGACAATTCTACCTCTTTGAGCAATGCTAAAGACTTTGACTATCATTTGGGATCTTTTTGATGTTGCCTTATTTGGTACTACTACTGATAGTTATTCTACTCTACCCTAGTAAAACAAAATGGAGAGAGAACATGATATAAAGTTAACATTTTGAAATTACACTAAAACAGACACTTTCCATATGCACAAATTATAAGAATCATGCACATAACTTTTTTCTTCCCATTTTTTAAACAGCTGTAGGAAAAAGTGATCTCAGTAGGAGAATGAAAATAAAATATAAGGAAAAATTTGAGAAGTTGTATGAAGAGGCTCCTCTAGAATGTGATCGTGTGCCTATAAAAGACACTTACACTGAAGTTTACATGATCAAAGGATGCACAGGAGGAGTGAACACAAAGCATGAAGTGAGACAGGTGGAGGAATTGGACCCCAAACAAGAAGAAACACCAGTCATACTCAGTGACCTCTTCAAAGTGCAGTCTACTGAAAACAAGTGTGGAACTAAAGTCCTGACAGTTGGTATAGCTGGAGTGGGAAAAACAGTCTCTGTACACAAGTTCATTCTTGACTGGGCTGAAGAAAAATCCAACCAGGACTTAGATTTCCTACTGTACCTACCATTACGAGAGCTGAACTTGATCAAGGATGAAAAGTACAGCCTATCAGAACTTATACTTTACTTCCATCAAGAACTCTGTTCTGGAGAAGAAAAGGAGATATTGAATGAAAAACATAGGTTGCTTTTCATACTGGATGGATTGGATGAAAGTAGAATTCCTCAAGATCTAGATCAAAAGAAGATATCTAATGTGAATGAGAAGACAACTCTTGATAAACTAATAACAAACCTCATAAATGGAGAACTGCTTCCTTCTGCTCTCCTCTGGATCACTTCACGACCTGCAGCAGTCAGTAAGATAAATGATCAATACTTTAACCCTGTTACAGAAATCCGTGGATTTAATGACCCACAGAAGGAGGAGTACTTCAGGAAAAGAATCAGAGATGAAGATCAAGCCAGCACAATTCTCTCACATATTAAGACTACAAGAAACCTTCATATCTTGTGTCACATACCCATCGTCTGCAGGATCTTAGCTACCGTGTTTCAGAAAATGCTGAAGGAAGGTGTGGCCTTAAAAAATGCTCCAACAACTCTGACAGAAATGTATCTACATTTCCTGCTGTTTTTCACAGGTCAAAAGACTAAGAAATACAACACAAAGCAAAGCACTGACAATGCAGTTTCATCTGAGACAAAAAGAGCAAAGGTGCTGGATATTGTGAAGCTTGGAAAGTTAGCCTTTCTTCAGCTGCAAAAAGGACAACTTCTGTTCTATGAGAAAGATCTGGAAGAATGTGGTATTGATGTCTGTGAGGCTTTAGTGTACTCTGGAATCTGTACACAAATTTTTAAACAGGAGGGGAAGATCTACAGCTTTGTGCATTTAAGCTTCCAGGAGTTTCTTGCTGCTGTATTTGTGTTCCTAACATTCAGGGGTGAAGGCAACCCACTCCTTAAAACCCCAATGGAGAAATTGAAATGGAAGTTAAAACACAGACTGCATGATCTGCTCAAGACAGCAGTAGATAAAGCCATGAGTAGTGAAAATGGACACCTGGACCTTTTCCTCCGTTTCCTCCTCGGTCTCTCACTGGAGTCCAATCAGAGGCTCCTGAAGAGTCTACACCCAGAACTGGACATCAAAGAAGAGCGTTTAGAAAAGACTGTGAACTACATCAAGAAAACCATCAAGAGAACAAAATCCTTTGAAAAGATTATCAATCTATTCCACTGCTTGAGTGAACTGAAAGACAACTCTCTGACAAGTGAAATACAGAACTTGCTGAACTCAGGAGACCTCTCAACACAGACACTCTCATCTGCACAGTCTTCAGCTGTGGCGTTTGTGCTGCTGATGTTAGAGGAGATTCAAGAGAAATTTGAGCTGAAGAAATTCAAGCCATCAGATAAAGGACTGAGGGAACTACTTCCACTGTTGAAAAACACCAGACGAGCTCTGTAAGTATATTTTGGATTAATAATTTTAATTTTGAAAATATTTTATTGCAGAAGCTCCTTCTGTAACTAATCAAATTATGTGAATGTATTTCTCAGTCAGAGCAAACTGAACAATAGTTTTCATTTCCAGTGGTAAAAGGTTGTACTGTAAGTATACTTTGAATGGTGAACATTTGGGAATGGCTTTTCTGACAGCAACAATATTAAAGAACATTAAAGACTTTATCTTAAGAGCAGACCAGTGCATTCCAGAATTACTGCAATATCTTCTTACCAGTTGGAATGCAACACATGACTGTCATTCTGTCATTCAAATGTCCCACTGGTTTCTCTGGCAAACACTCAGAAAATCGGTATGCAGGTACTTGTATTAATCCTAATAAATGTTATGTTGATAAATGTACTGAACTTTAAGAATATTCGATGTTATCAAGTAATTTATTTGAGTATACTAGTTTGGGCCCACCGGCTGGCCTGCTAGGCGGCGTTGGTGCATAATCTACACTTCTCACAGATACATTTATCACTAATGATTAATCTACACTTCTCACAGATACGTTTATCACTAATGACGGAGGAAGAGTAGATAAACATGCTGTGCTCAACACAAGCAACAAATGACTGAAGTCAATGTGAAACACAAATACTAGATAGCTGGTAAACACTTAGCTTTGGTTAGTTGTCTGCATCAGCAAGTTTTGAATGGTCAAGTAGTCTCCTGTGACTTGTAGACATGGTTGATATCAGAATTGTATGCAGTTGCAGAAAATGAATAAACAATAGGACAGTACAGTAAAGACAGTACAGTAAAGTATTGTTCACGTGAAGGAATTTCAAAAACAAAAAACAGCCATCATCATAGCTGTTCCATCAAGTGGTAATAGAATAATACAAAGTCTAGTTTGAGAGAAACACATGGATTTCATTATGAACTGTCTCATATTTTGTGCGTGCGCACACACACACACACACACACACACACACACACACACACACACACACACACAATTAGCAATATCTTTTCATTATCAAACTCCTTTTGTGTTGTCTGTAGATCCTCTGATTGAACTGCATTTTGTACTGTATGTATTGCTTTGTAGATTATCTGGCTGTGGTCTCACCGAAGAGTCTTGCAAATCTCTCGCATCAGTTCTACAAACAGAAAACTCCACACTGAGAGAACTAGAGATGAATAATAATAACTTGCAGGATTCAGGAGTGAAACACCTCTGTGCTGGCCTGAAGAGTCCACACTGTAAACTGGAGATTCTCAGGTAAGCTTTCTGTTAATTCATTCTCGAATGGAACCATTTTGGTGCACCATTTATCAAATATGATTGTCCTCTTCTTTAAATAAATTACAAAACTGCCTTGTAGTGCAATATTAACAGAGTTAAAATAAGAGCCAAATGACACATTTCTGGTGAAACTAGCTGCATTTCATTAAATGACCACACTATGGCCACAAAGAGTTACATTTTACTGCATGATCAGATTTTTCACAACTAATAGTAACAAATAAATAAATAAATAAATAAAATTAAGAATATTAATAATAATAGTAACAACAACAACAAAAATAATAATAATACGAATTATTATTATTATTAACATTATTAGAATTATTATGATCTTATCATCATTATTATTGTTATATTGTTATGTTGTTGTTGTTATGCAGTTAGTTAAGTAGCTTGGTGGTAAGTTAATTTGCCTCTCAGCATTAGGGTCTTGAGTTTGAGTCCCTACCTCAGTGAAGTTTCTGTCTGCACTTGGGTCTTGGGTTTAAGCCCCTATCTGAGTGGAGTTTCCATGTTTCTCTCAACACTTGGGTTCCAGTCCCTATCTGTGTGGGTTTCCCTCATGGTCACTGGTTTCTTCTCACAGTCCATAAACATGGAAATTAGGTTGATTTGATATTCTAAATTGTCCTCTTTGAATGTATGTTGGTGCTCTGTGTGTGTAGGTATGTCCAGTAATTGTTGGTAAGTAACAGAGTGACAGGACACAGCAGAGTAGCCATAACAGAGAGACAGGGCACATACATGTGTGTATATATATATATATAAATTGTGTGTGTGTCTTTTCTGCAGACTGTCTGGTTGTTTTGTCACAGAGGAAGGCTGTTCTTCTCTGGCTTCAGCTCTGAGTTCAAACCCTTCCCACCTGAAAGAACTGGATCTGACATACAACCACCCAGGAGAGTCAGGAGTGAAGCTGCTCTCTGCTAGACTGGAAGATCCCCACTGCAGACTGGACACACTCAGGTATGTTCAAATCTCCTGTCCTTGATCTGATCTGATACTAAACTGTGTGTTCTCAAATACAACCTGCTCTCATACACAGTGGAGCAGGAACTTTAGCATTATTATGGAGAGTGTGTGTGTGTGTGTGTGTTTGTATGTTTGTGTGTTTCCTACCTACTGAAGGCCATAATCATCTGTTCCTCATGTATGTGTGACAGGACTCCCTGTATCATTGGTCCTACTGTATGTAGCTCTGCTGGACAGTAAGATGTTCTAAATGTCTTTGGCTGTAAATGTGTTAGGGTGGGTTGGTTAATGCACTAAAACTATCAAAACACTTCATACACACCTCAGAATCAACTCACTACACCAAAGGGTACTCTTGTATCACTTACAAGGGTTCTCTCTCAACAAGAACACTTCATCCTTCCTAACACACTGACCTGAAGAACACTTACACCAGCTAACATGACAAAATGAGTCATGTCTTTAATATTGTACATGAGCGAGACAGAGAAACCTATTTCTGTGTGTGTGTGTGTGTGTGTGTGTGTGTGTGTGTGTGTGTGTGTGTGTGTGTGTGTGTGATGAGTGGGAACAGTATGTGTGTGAGAGAGAAAACAGATTTTTCAGAAATATAAATTCTTTACCCCAAGATATTCTTTCTCTCTCTCTCTCTCTCTCTCTCTCGCTATCTATCTATCTATCTATCTATCTATCTATCTATCTATCTATCTATCTATCTATCTATCTATCTATCTATCTATCTATCTATCTATCTATCTATCTATCTATCTATTCAGCTTTACTGGCATGACCATATGCAGTAACAGTATTGACTATATATAAGCAGTATTACAAAAAACAACAACCTTTGCAATTGAGGAAAGTAAGAATTCAGTTATAATAAAGAACTTGAAAAGAACTGAATTTAGTATGAAATAATAACTGGAAGAAGTGAAAATAAATAACAATTATAAGAATGGGGAAAAAATAACTAGATAAGTACATAAAGGTGTTTCTAAACGGCAATATAGTGTGTGTGTGTGTGTGTGTGTGTGTGTGTGTGTGTGTGTGTGTGTGTGTGAGAGAGACAATGTGTACATGTTTATGTTTGGGTGGGCTACTAACTATTTCTCATGTTATGGCAGGTAAATATGTCACCCAGATAAAGCGATGCTTTCTTTCTTTTCGCCCAACAGGACAGGCAGTTTGTCAGTGTTCGATAAATACTTAAAGTTGGGGTGGATCGTCTCAAATCTAGTAAAGTAAATTTGATGTATTTGGTTGAATGTTTCACATTCAGTGAGAAAGGGCAGCTCTGTCTCTACAGTGTCTTTGTTGCACTGATGTCTTATAATGGCTGGACAGCCAGGCTGTGTTCACTTAGTCTGGATTTTGTCAATGTGGTTCTGTGTTTAATATCAGTCACTTTGGCGCTTCTTGGCCAGTTAACACTGCATTTTGCTTTGTGCTTGAGTTTATTTGTTCCAGGTGATGTAGTTTTGTTTTTGAAGTGATATAATTTGGCTGGATCTGACTGTATTTCAGTGATTTTTCTAATTTCAGAGAAATTATGAATTTTGACAGTTCTGATTTCTACCAGATAGTGATTCCACCTGAATCTCTCCCTCCTTTAATGTCAGGGAGCTTAACAACAGAGATGAGGATTTCCTTGTAGTTTACAGGATGGTGAGGTTCCCTGGAGATTTATGTCTTTATCTTTTGTGTTATTTGTGAATTCAGTCTTTATACTTTTGTACCCAGACAGGGATAATTTTATGCCTCAACTATTCCATAGAGAGACAGATAATTGGTTCATTATTTAAATGAAGTATGAAAGGAAAAACACAAATACAAACAGATTCAAAGTGAGATAAACCTGTAAAAGTGAAGGATTATGTTGATATTATATGTACACACATGTACAATTCATGTATGTAAACATACATATTAACATGGTGTCATGACTAACCTATAAACAGTGATATTTATTTATTTATCTATTTATTTATTTATTCATTAATGAATTGTGATCTTAGCTCAGCAGTCTGTTACATATGAGGTTGAGCATCTGTGTGATCTCTCCATCTCTGTAGTGTTTGTGGAGGGTGGAGTTTGTACTACAGAGGCGTAGGTCTGCTGTTTGGGCTGTGTTTTGGGGGTGGGTGTTGATGGCAGGTGTACTTTACTGTGGATGGCTTGCTGGGCAGCTGGCAGAGATGCTCACAGTGTCCTTGTGCAAGTGGACATGGTCATGAAGGCTGTGAATGCTGAGGCTGGAGTGGTGTGTCAGGTGCACATTAGCCAACAGAGCACATCCACGGGAAATCTCTGCGTTTATCTTGTGGATTGTAGCTGGATGGAAGTCTCTTCTGGGCAGGAGGGTAGAAATGGTGATTTTGGAGGAGGGGAAGGTCTCTGTGGAGGTCTGTGCTACTCTTCTTACACACTCTGCTACTCTCTTGCTTTGCCCTCAAGTCATTCTGGATAATGAGGTGGCTTGGATTACCTGAGATGGCATGTATAAGAAGCTGGAGGGAATTGCTGGCTCGGGAACGCCAAACCTTTGTAACTTTAGATTCTGGGAAACGCTGTTCCTCGTTTAAGAATTTTCCATTAGAATCAATTAAAATTACTATGCCTGCATCTGGAGGAATATTTGTATTAGGGTTTTTATCTGACTGAGTGTGGATGGACCGGATGGGGCTCAATGTGGCAGTCTGTGGTTCAGAGTTGATTTAGTGTTGTTCTGCAGAATCTGAGGTCTGCTGGTTAGCTTTTTTTTCTCTCTAGCTCCTCCTTCACGGTGATCATGGTACAGTCCCTGAGCTGTAGTTCTTCTCTTTTAGTGTCTGTAGCTCCTCCTTCAGGGTGATCATGCTACTGTCCCTGAGCTGTAGCTCCTCTCTTTTAGTCTCTGTAGCTCCTCCTTCAGGGTGATCATGGTGCTGTAGTTCCTCTCTGTCTGCACTGAGCTCCTCCTGAGAGCCTCTTTGTTCTTCTGGAGCTCCAACACTTCTCCTCTCAGTTCCAGAAGTGAGTTTTTAACTGATCCAGATGATCTTTGAGATGCTGGGAGCGTTCATTGGATGGTGGGTTGGACAGAAGAAGATGTTTGAATTCTATTGTCTCAACTTCCTGGAGAGAAAGACTTTCTCTTTGCTGGAATACCATGCTGTCAATTTGTCTGTGCAGTGCTGGTTTATCCTGTGTTGTGCTGGTCTGGCCTGTGTTGTGCTGGTCTGTGAGGTGTTTTCCCATCCCTCCCCTGAACCCTGGGCTACATGGCTGCTAGTCTCCTCCTCCTCAGTTACTTTCTCAGTCTCTGCTACTGCTCTGATGAAGGTAAACTTTCCTGAACAGAGCAGAGTCCTCACTGCCTTGAAAGATGATGGTGCCGTTGTGATATAAACATTCACAGTTAGGATGGTGTTATCCTCATCTTCATCTTCAATGACTATCTTTCT
>NC_137497.1:25491220-25563720 GCF_041902795.1 Electrophorus electricus | reverse complement strand
GTGTAGCCATGTGTCTTTACCACTGCACCATTACAATGATATTTACATAAGTGCAGGATTAGTGCTAAAAATACTCCACAAATAAATACTCTTAAATACTCCACAAATAAATACTCTTAAAATACTCCACAAATAAATGAATCTTCAGTCTGCATTTAAAGACAGCAATAGACAGTGTTAGTTCATTCCTCCATCTGCGAGATGGTCAGAGAAGAGTTTTGACACTTGTCTTCCATGAGGCTTGAAGGAAGGTATATTTGAGGTTGGTACTGGGCTTTGACCAGTGTCATCACGTAGGGAGAAGCTGCTCCATTCTTGGCTTTTTAAGTGAACATCAGGGTTTTATATCTGATGTGAGCAGCTACTGGAAGCCAGTGAAGGGAACACAGCAGTGGTGTAACATGGGTGAACCTCAGATGACAGGAGCCAACAGGAGCCAACAGGAGCAGGTGGTGCCAGTGTTATGACTTATAGAGGCTGTGGCCTGACTAATCCTGAGTTTTACTCCATGTAGAAATTATTAGAAAACCCACACAATACACACACACACACACACACACACACACACACACACAATACAATACACACATGAACGAACACACACACACACACACACACACTTAAACACCTTCTGTTCTGCCCCCACTCTGACCACTCTGATGAGTCTTGGTTTGTGTGCAGATCTTCTTCTGAAGTACCACCTTCCTGACCTTTGTTCTGGTCTAATATCAAATAGCCACAACGTCTGTTCTTGGTACGTTTCAGAACTAATAAAATAGGCCTGCGTAGAGGGACAGTATCTGGTAATTCAATGGCAACTCACCTAGACTCTGTCTGTTCATATTTCCATGAAACAGTTACAGCAAGTACTTCAAATGTATTTATTGTAACCATATAGAATTTCAAAGTATGTTTTTAGTTCTGATTTTTAAAAATTTGGTCTAACCACCCACCTTCCCCAAAAAGAAATGTCAATAAGCGTCTATTATACTTGATTAAGCATTACATAATGAATTCTGGTAAATCAAAAAACACAAACTCACCCCTACAGCCAAAAAAACACTAGGTAATTAACCAAACAGCATAAGAAGCATGTACAATTGAAAAGTTATTTCAGGGACTCAAATCAACACGAACATGTTGAGTAAAGCAGTAAAACAGTATGCAGATAATGCCAGGAGAGATGTTTCCTGTTGTTGAGTTTTACACTCCTTTTTAACAGTACAGTAGAATGCAGCACTACACTTTAAATATATGCAGTAATACATGACATATAACAGATTGTAAAGTATTATAGGATTAAAAGTACTTCCATTTGTCTAATTGTTTTAGGAGGTTGTTTCTGACATGACCTCCTCCTTCTTCTTCACTTCAGCCAGCAGGGTCTGATATTTCTTCAAGGACACAGCAGCTGTTGCGGCTAATAGTCAGCCTGCAATATATTTAAAGAAACTAAGCTTGTTGCCCAGATATCACCTCATACCAGTACATGATTTCACCTTGTAATTATAGTAGCTATATAACATGAAAGCCACCATCAGCATCAACTGCACAGGCAGTGAGGTAACCTGAACCCCAAAAGACGCATCAAGTCAGCTTTTGGAGCAACACTTTTGTTCCAATGTTGTTCCAAATTGTTCCAAAGGTACTAAAGGCCTACTAAAGGCCTGTTTCAAATTCTTTACCAAATTCAGCAGAGCACCATTGGTCTATTCCAATGTGATTCTTGATTTTTCATTGGCTCTCCCGTTGCTATCCCATTACTGGCTCGTAGCTGTCACACTTCTCACTTCTTTCACTTCTCACAGTGTGCTGTAATTAAGCAACCCTGGTTTTTCCCCTTCCACCTGGTTTGCCCTTTGATTCGTTTTCTTTGTAAGTTTTACATTCTTGTTCTTTATCTGGCTTTATTTGCTGTCTACATACTGTAAAAATGAGATTTAATGGACGAAATTAGCAGCCAGAACCGACCGACTGAGCTAGTTTGCTAAATTGCTCGCTCGTCTCGGTCATTTATGTATAAAATACAGAGTGTCTGACTACCTGGCTAGATGACATTAAAATGGCTAATTAAATGCACCCAGCTAGCTTGCATGTGCATCTGGGGTGGTGCTTTACAATTCAAGATTGACTGTATTGCTTTATTGTCTGTATTGTCTGTATTGTATGTATTGTATGTATTGCTGTATTGTATGTATTGTCTATATTGTCGGTATTATATATATTGTCTGTATTGTATGTATTGTATTTATTGTCTGTATTGTATGTATTTTCTGTATTGCTGTATTGTATGTATTGTATGTATTGTATGTATTTTCTGTATTGCTGTATTGTATGTATTGTCTATATTGTCTGTATTATATATATTGTCTGTATTCTATGTATTGCAGACATGCAGCGGTGTACCACATTCATTGTAAGTGTTCACTAAGCAAACCGCGGCCATGTTTGCACTATTCTATATGTGGCACTGATGTGTGTGCTCTTCTTTCTACAGTTTGGGTATTGATTAGCGATTCATGTAAGTAGCCTGTCAAAGTTTTATGTGTGTCATCTTTTGTCTCCGCAGATGTGAGTGCCCCCAATGTCTTTTCCTCTCTTGTTTCCTTTTGGACAGAATGGATTACAAGCTTGCATTCAGGCAAGAGACCTCCGGCGAGCTCACCCTCCAGCCTTTGCCCGAGGCTGTGGAGCTGTCCAACGCCTACAAGTGGCAGCCGGCTCCATCTCAGTCTTGGAGCGCCGAGAGGGTGAGGGAGGAGCCCAAGAACCGCGTGATGCAGAGCAGGGGGCGACACCTGAGCGAGAGCACAGTGCAGTTCAGGCAGTACTGGGGTCCAAAATTTAAATGGCTGCTGACCCACGACGTGGGATACAGTGTCATCAACAGGAGCACGAGGGTGGAGAGACTTCGATGTTCCCTGTTATGGTGCACAAGGACGCCCTGGTCCAGTACGCAAACCTCTGCCCTGATGTAACTAGAGCCGTCTGGGAGAACCAGACCAGGAATGGGTCCTCCTCTCCTGGGCGTGAGGACCAGCATCTCATAGGCTTCGGGGAACACCGGTGCCTGAAATTGCTCCTTGTGCCCGTATGCAGGTGTCTTCATTCGTTTGAGTTCCACAGCCAGCAGCTTTGCATTGGAAGGCTCCACCAGACTCTCCAGAAGACTCTCAGACTGGCGTAGTGCTGAATGAGGACCTCAGCAGGGATCTAGATGCCCCGGATGGGCTTAGCAATGAGGACCTCGTTCTCCGACTGCCTAGTCGCAGACCCAGTTGGACCCGGCCGAGTCCTCCACCTCCGGGATGACCAAGGAGACCATCCCTGATGGCTAGGTTGTTACCCAGAATCAGGATGTAAGTACATTGTAGTTCTTTCTATTCACTTTGTGTTTACTTGTACAGTACAACACAAGTCCTAACCAACCCCAAAAAAAGGTCTTCAACTATAGGAGAGCAGTAAATGTTTTTATGCTTCAGTAAAAAAGTGTATTTTTATTTCCAGGAGAGCCTGGGACCTGATGGTGTTTCAGGCTACCATCACGCAGTAAACCTGGCCAACAACCTGGTGGACCTGCGTCAGCAGGCCTTTGTGACATAGCAGAGGGAAGACAGCATCATTGCTCTCTGGGAAAAACTGCCAGAGAGTGACAAGGGTGGTGTTGCCTATCCATCACGTCACAGAGACCGACTTGTCAAGGGACGATTTAAAAGCAGCCACTCTAAGACCTCTGTTGTCTAAGACCTCTGGAACAGAGAGTATAAAGCAGTAAACACACTCTTTATAATCCAATAAGTTTCCTTGAGTTTGACTTGTAGCTGTGTGACTAATTGATTCTGTCTGTCTGTCCTTTTGTATCTTCACAGCTGCTTCCTTGGACAAGGCAGTGGGCCTTCTCAGTGGCCCAGTGTCAGCCGGATTGTCAAGGCCACGTACCTGGTGCTTTGTCCACTTCACCCGGCCAGTCAGACGATCACCGGCGTGCCTCCGAAAGGGCCACAGGGGGCTGAAACGGCTCCAGAGGGGCGCAGGGGCCCCGGACTGGCCACAGAGAAGATTGACTCCCAACCATAAAGCCGATAAAGAGTGATCTTTTATGACAATGCTCCCCCCCAGTGGTTGTACAGTGGAACTGCTCTTTGTCTTGTAGAATATCTCTCATAAGTTTGCTTCAGAATCTCTGACATGTCAAAGCCCTTGTTTTAGTGGCTCTTATAGTTCTTTATACACTACAGAGAACACTCCAGAAATTTCATCCAGCTCCAGATCCTCATCTTTTACATCAGTTACCTTAAAATCTACACTCCCCTCTCTGTCTCTCTCTGCCAGAGGTATTTATTAGGTAGAGCATATCTATAGGCTATCAGTACTTTTTTTGTCAACTGTTGCAGCTGTTCACAACCTGCTTGATTACAGTTATGGTGTATGTGCACTGCTATCACTTGGTGTTAGCACTAATAGATATGTAGATGCTGGAGAGTGATTGCAGATGTGTCTTATCATTGGTCTCATTTTGGCACCAATATATTTTACCTAGTTTGTCAGTGATAGACACTTCTGACCTTTTTTCGAAAATGCCAGTAACTCAGATACCACAGATGCAAACTAAAATTAATTTCTTACTCATAATGCCTTTAATCATATAGTCAGTGTGTCAGCAATCCCTCCTCTGGCCAACAGAGGTCCTCCTAATCTGCAGTGCCATGGTTTGAAAAATTCATTGAAGTTTAATTTTTTGAGTTCAGTTAACTCACTGACTCAGTAGCCACATGTTCTTGTACTATCTTAGTGTTTTTGAAGATGATCTTACATATAAAATATGCATGTTACACCATACACATAAAAGACATGTTTTACATGCTTTTTATGTGTAAGACTCATCATCTAATTATAAGAGAAATATAATCTACTTGTGTGTTAATATTTTTAAGTAGCTACTAGTATAAGGCCAGAATGGGAAATGGGAAATATTATATACTTTAATAAGATTTAACATTACTATGCTTCAGTGTAACCAAAACCATATCTCATAGCTAAAAACACTACCAACCACAAAGTCCTCTTTGGTGACAGGTGGAGCCTTTTGAGTTTCTCTGCACTGCACTGGCCAAATCTGTCAGCTTCTTCTGTAGCAGAAAACAAACACATAATACAACATCAAGTTGACAAGACAGCAATTAAGAACAGCAATTAATGACTGAGAAAACAATTTGACTGTGGTTGTCTAAGCATTACCTAAGCCCAATTTTGTACTGATATATGAAGCCTTATTTATCTCTGAGCATCAGTCTGCTGGGGCTCTTTAGAGTATAAAAATCTTTCAGACTGGGTCACAATCATACTTCCCTTTTTTTAATTTTAGCCAAATGAGCCACAAAAATTGAAGTTAAACAAAACAGAAAAAAGACTAATTTGTTTCATACTGTTGAAAAGTTCACAGATCAGGTGCAATGTCTACAACCATCTTGAAAAGTTTGACAACTGCAGAAAAACCTATATTGTCAAGATCAGTGAGGCCCACAACTGAAATACATATAGAGATATGTGTGACGTGAATAACAATACACAAAGGCTGATTTTTGTGAATGTTCATGGGAAGATACTGTACATAACATATTTGTGACTGACAGATTCCCTAAAGAATGATTAGAACATTATTTGATGCCAGTTCTGTCGCCCGTTGTCTGGTATTCTCTGCTTTACTTCATTGTTCTCACATTTTTCTCATTTGCAACTGTGTATATATACCTTGTATTTGTAATTGAGTATATAAACCTTGTGTTCATGTATATACATATATACTGTGTTCGTATTGTGTATATGCACAACCTATGTATATACTGAGGTAATAAAAAGAGTGTTTACAGGGAAAAGAGGTTTAACATTGAATTAGACATATTAATAATGTAAAACATAAGGGAGTATAGAGAGTCTGTGTCCTCTCAGCGTAACACGTTAGCCTGAGTGCTGAAGGGTGTGGAGTAGGATGCACAGACTCCCTCAACATGGACAAACATTTATTTACATAAAACATAAAGACTATAGTGACACTCCCATATAACACAAACAGTGAACACAGAGACACTTAACACTAATGATTTTTAACATTAACACAAGCTAGACAAACATGGTTACGTATGTTACATTTAGACATTAACTCACGAACAACATGCTACATCAACAATGACCAACAACAGTGCACACACTGATACAGGTTTAAATACACAAAGACAAACAAGGTGCAGGTGTGGTTACAAACAAAGATCCTCCCACTGCAAACTGGGCCAAACCATGTGACTCGTGAGAGGCGAGCGTTCTGTTACAGAACCCCCTCCCAAGGGGTGCGGCTCCCGACGCATCCTTCCAGTGAACACGAGCCTCAGGACGCCATGTACACATACACACAAACAGCCGCCTGGGAGAAAGGCAGCTTCTCTGCCTTTCTCAGGGCAGTCCGGTACACCCCCAACAATTTTGTAGATGTACAAAAGTTGTAAACACAAACAAACAATAGCGCCCACACACAAACATATAAGGCGCTGTGACATGGTGCCCGCTGTCTGCGCTGGCACCTTGAACGTGTCCGTAGCCTCAATACACACGCAGGGGTGCACGTCCGCCCCGGTTCCAGATGCGCTACCACCCCCAATGGTCCTCCACTCTCCTGACACTCTAGGAGTGTACCAGCAGCGCTTTGCCTCCGGGGCTTTGGGCAGACCTCTCCAGTCTTGCTGGAGAGTCTCCTGAAGGGAAGGGACTCTGTCTTCAGCTCTGCCCACTGGAGATCCCGACGGGTCCACCCAACCGCCCTCTTTCTGGTTGTTGTGGCGCATTTCAGTCTTCGTCGGCCCAGGCTCAAGGCCCTAGGCCCACCAAGAAATTCTTGGGGGTGTTCCCATCTACTTCTGGCGTGGACACAGACACCAGTCATGGTCCTTTCCCCAGTCTCCTGGGATCCAGGCGGCAGGGCGGGGGTGTCTACGCACCTCCTGCTAGGAAGTCCGTCTTTAGCCGAAGGAGCTGGCGTCCTGTGGTGGTTGGTCATTCTGTAACATGTTGGTCCGAGTGCCGAAGGGCGTAGAGCAGGACGCACAGACTCTCTCGACGTGGACAAACATTTATTTACATAAAACCTAAAGACTGTAGTGGCACTCCCGTGCAACACAAACAGTGAACATACAGACACTTAATACTAATGATTTTTAACAAAACAGAAAGAAGAATATTTCAGGAAGAGAATCAGTGATCAGGGCCTGGCCAATAGAATCATCACACACGAAGTCATCAAGAAGCCTCTACATCATGTGCCACATTCCAGTCTTCTGTTGGATTGCAGCCACTGTTTTAGAGAGAATGTTGGGTGAAGCAGAAAGTGGAGAGATCCCCAAGACTCTGACTCAGATGTTCACACACTTCCTGATCTTTCACCTCAGACACAAGGATCAAAAGTATGGACGAAGTATCAAAGGACAAAAAGGTCCCACTCACCCACGTCACATGAGAAAACATATTTTGGTACTGGGAAAACTGGCTTTCCAACAGCTAGAAAAAGGCAACCTGATCTTCTATGAGGAAGACGTGAGAAACAGTGGCATTAATGTCAGAGAAATATCAGTGTATTCAGGAATGTGCACTCAGCTCTTCAGGGAGGAGTTTGGGCTACAGCTGGGGAAGGTGTTCAGCTTTGTACATCTGAGTTTTCAGGAGTTTCTGGCTGCTTTATATGTGTTTATTTCCTTCATCTCCACCAATACCAATGTGCTACAACAGAAACACCCTGGATTTTTCCGTATTTCCAAAACCCCAATGTCTGTCTTCCTCAACAGTGCAGTGGACAAGGCCTTACAGAGTCAAAATGGACACCTGGACCTTTTCCTCCGCTTCCTTCTGGGTCTCTCACTGGAGTCCAATCAGACTCTCTTACGAGGCCTAATGACACAGACAGGAAGCAGCTCTCCCAGCAAAGAGGAAACAGTCAAGTACATCAAGGAGAACATCAGTGATAATTCCTCTCCAGAGAAATCCATCAATCTGTTCCACTGTCTGAATGAACTGAATGATCATTCTCTAGTGCAGGAAGTCCAAAGATACCTGAGCAGAGGAGGTAACAGTCATCTCCATGGAGCCAGACTCTCTCCTGCTCAGTGGTCAGCTCTGGTGTTTGTGTTGCTGAACTCAGAAGGGGAGCTGGATGAGTTTGACCTGAGGAAATATGACCCAGCAGAGGAATGTCTGCTGAGACTGCTGCCAGTGGTCAAAGCATCCAGAAAAGCCATGTGAGTATTTTCATTTATAGATGAACAGTGGGAGTAGCAGGCGCTGGATGTGCTTTACTCAGAAGGTCTTCTGTGAAAAATGAAAAGGAGTGTGAGATAGAACATTAGAGTGAGAGAAGGATAGAGAGATCCTACATTAAAGCACATGTAGGTGATTGAAGGCTCCAACACTAGGCGCTTAAGTTAAACCATAAAGTTGTGGAACATTGGAATGTAGTAACACTGTCCAGTGATTCAATACAGTCCAGTGATTCATTAGTCTAAATGTATTAATGATGGTTAAATGATATTTGATGTCATGGGTAGTTGTGTGTCTGTGTGTTGAGAATGGTCCTACATTTACAGTGGCCAACAGTGTTTATAGTTCACACTCTTAGTGAAACAGCCAATAAACAGCAAACATACGCATGCACGCATGCACACACACACACACACACACACACACACACACACACACACACACACACACACACACACACATATATATATATATATATATATATATATATATATATATATATATATATATATATATATATATATATATATATATATAATTTTTATTTTATTTTTTTTTTCACACTGATGGCAGTTTTCAAACTTTATCACAAGTTTTCTTTAGAGCTGATGATGGTGATTGGGCACATTATAAAGGTGTAGGTGTTAATATGGATTCATCTGAAACATTTTCATTGTTTAAATATTTTACCAAGGCAATTTGTCATAATCTAGTTGTAAATAGGTTTCAGTCAAAATAAACTAACATCATTAACAGCAACTGATTCCAATACTACACTTTCAACTCTGTGTGATTAAGGTACTTGACTTTTAATTAGAAGGTTGCTGGTTCAAGCCCCGCCACTCTTGGGCCTCTGAGCAAGGCCCTTAACCCTCAATTGCTCAAGTTATACTCAATCATAATTGTAAGATGCTTTGGATAAAAGTGTCAGCTAAATGCCATAAATGTAAAATGATCAGTGTAGCATGCAGTGACGTTCACAGCTCTGTGTGATCAGTGTAACATGCAGTCACATTCACAGTTCTGTGTGATCAGTGTAACATGCAGTGACGTTCACAGCTCTGTGCGATTAGTGTAACATGCAGTGACGTTCACAGCTCTGTGTGATCAGTGTAACATGCAGTGAGTCTCCCAGAAGCTAATGCTGTTACTACTGTCACTCACCTAAAACTGTAGCAGGCTACTACTGTTGCTCACATACAGTGGGACCAATATCTCAGACCACTAGTGAAAATGATTGTTTTTCATTTCTCTCAAGTTTAATACAATGCTTTTCTTTACAAATCATATAATCAGCATAATTTGAGTGAACAGTTGAAAGTTTTTTCAATAATTTCAGAAAGTATTAGTATTTGGCTCTATTCAAATGTATGTAAGCACAGTTGTGAAACTGACTATATCAGTTCTTTTGTACAAAAAGTCAGATGTCCTTGAGTCCTCACACAAGCAGTGTAGGAGAAGTGAGTCAGTTCTGATCCAACTGAAACATGTGAACTGTCCTCCTCTCCCCAGTATTTGGCTGCACACATACAGTCCATGGAGGACAAACTCCAGGGACACATTTCATGTCAACAGCAGACATGAGATAGTTGCCTCACACACAATTAACTAACTGATGGGGTCTGCATCACACACACCTGACTGACTGATGGGGTCTGCCTCACACACACCTGCCTGACTGATGGGGACTGCCTCACACACACCTGCCTGACTGATGGGGTCTGCCTCACACACACCTGCCTGACTGATGGGGTCCCTGACTCAGCTATTAAGCCTCCAGGATTCTCGGTGCACAACACAGAAAGAACTCAGGACCTCACTGGGAAAAGCAAAGGCAGAGGAGAATGTTTCATGATCAATGACTCATAGTGTGAGCACAGCAATGTAAAAGATTCTGCTCTCTGCATTCTGTCCATTCCTGCATAATCACTACTGTTCATCCCACCATCATTACTACTGCAGTGTTCATACACTAATATTCACTTCATTCCTCCATAATCAATACTATCCCACCATTTCACTGCGTGTTGTACTGTGTATGCCTATGTATGTGACAAATAAACCAAACTTGAACTTGAACTTGAACTACAGTGTTTATTACTCCATAGTCACTACTGCAGTGTTTATTTCTCCATGATAAATACTACAGTGATTATTCCACCATAATCAATACTGTGGTGTTTATTCCTCCATAATCACTACTGTAGTGTTTATTCCTCCATAATCACTACTCTTCCAACAATATTTTCTGTTTGTATATTAATGTATTTGTATTTGTGAAACATTGAATGAGATCTATGTTGTTCTGTTTCCTGTTATGGTGTTAGGGGTGGGATATTTTGATATTTGGACTCTGATTATGGTAACTGCCATTCACTGACTTATGAACCAAACCATTATTTGGTCACCTGTCTTAGGTTGCTAATGAATGTTATTTCTGTTGTCTTTGTCCATTTTGTCTTTGATGAAGACACGGTAATGTTGAAATGTTACTGTTTGTAAAATTAAAAGGCTGAAAATGTATCAGTGTGTTCCAGACCTTTCAAGCTCTTCTTAAAATTTTTCTTAGCAGTTCAGATTTTTTAATTCATCATCCTCTGACTGAACTACATTATTTACTGTATTTACTCATTTACAGACTATCTGGCTGTGGTCTCACTGAAGAGTCTTGCAAATCCCTCACATCAATTCTACAAACAGAAAACTCACTGAGAGAGCTGGAGATGAATAATAATGACCTGCAGAATTCAGGAGTGGAGCAGCTCTGTGTTGGACTGAAGAGTTCACACTGTAAACTGGAGATTCTCAGGTGAGTTTCTGTGACTATTTTTGAATGTAAATAAAGAGGCATTTTAAAAAGGTCAGTGTCAACTCCCTTATAGTACAGTATTAAACAAACATTGCCAGGCAAGGCAATGCAAGGAAATTTACACTTTTATATTATACTATAAAGTTCTCTTCTCTAAATATAGTTTTCTGTTGAAACCTCACTGGATTTCATTAAATGACCACACTGTGGAGACAAAGAGTTACATTTGTGATGCATGAACAGATTGTCAAGTCTAGAAGAGAAATATAACATTGTAAAGAGGAGACACAGATGAGTCCTTGTCCACATGTACAGGTGTATTTATTACAATGCTGCTTCAACTAGGCACTTTGGCATTTTGTCCACAAGCTGCATTTTTGGTCACCTGACCGCAGAAATTTTGCAAAATGTCTTACAGGATGAATATATTCAGAAACTACAACAGCAGTGTTGTAAAATGAAGTGTTCTAATGTAAGATTTACACTTGAGTGGTTTTATCTAGTTTATGTATGGAAACACTGTAAACATCAGTCATTCTAATCTCTCTGAAAATAAAAGCCCTTAAGGTCTTAATGAAAACATTTAAAGCTGAACCATTGAGGTTCTGGGCACATTACAGGACACTTTTACAATCACACATAATTCCCTTGTGTTTTTGGGTGGGAGACCCTGTTCTCATTATGATTTACACCGTGTGTTGAGGTGAGCTGAACTGACAGCCGTGCTGGAGGAAAGAACACAACAAGTTAATATTCATTCAATAAAACTGAAAAGTTTCTTGGTTATTCCTTAAGATAAACCTGTGATCTCTCTCCACAGGTTTTCTGGGTGTAGCTGGCTAATATTAGTAACCTTAAGCTTGCCAAGTTACAGTATATTGTTGGTTACTACACCTAGATACCCCACGCTAACATCATTAGCATCATTACCTTGACTTGGGAGTGAATGTTGGCTGCTAATTTTTTCATCAAGCCAGAGACAAAAAAAAAAAAAAATAGAACAGTGATGGTAGAAGACGTCGAGTCAGCAGAGAGAGAAACTGAGCAGACAGCTGACAGTAAACTCAGGACATCTGAACACAGTAGTGAGGAACAATGTTCAGCACTGGATGAGTGAACCTGTGGACTTAATTACAAGAGAGAAAGAAAGACACACAAGACACAGTAATCAATAATCAGGAGATTAGGAGGAGAGAAGGAGTGAAGTAAGTGTGTGTGTGTGTGTGTGTGTGTGTGTGTGTGTGTGTGTGTGTGTGTGTGTGTGTGTGTGTGTGTGTGTGTGTGTGTGTGTGTGTGTGTGTGTGTGTGTGTGTGGCATGCAGGGGTGCCTGATGTACTGTAACAAAGCTAATGAGGTTACATTAGCTCTTCAATGTTAGCTTCCTTAAATCTCAGGAAATGGCTAGAATATAAAATACTCCTGCTTGTTCGTTTAAAGTTAGTATAGAGAGACAGAAACAACCAGGATCAAGAGAAAGAGTAAGAAGACAGCAGGAGAGAGAAAAGACAGAAGAACTTGATGGTGAAAGTGTCCAGGAGGAGGACATGGAAGAGAGTGAACACAGCAGACAGAGACAGAGGAGCCAGCTGTGTCCACTCTCACTGTAGCCCCACAGGTCTGCTGTAGTGTCAGCTGTGTCCACTCTCACTGTAGCCCCACAGGTCTGCTGTAGTGTCAGCTGTGTCCACTCTCACTGTACCCCACAGGTCTGCTGTAGTGTCAGCCATGTCCACTCTCACTGTAGCCCCACAGGTCTGCTGTAGTGTCAGCTGTGTCCACTCTCACTGTAGCTCCACAGGTCTGCTGACTTGTTTAGTTGTTTTTTTGTGTGTTAATGTAAATGGTTGATCTTAGTTAATAAATTAGTTGTGTGAAGTAGTGATATTGTGTGTGTGTGTGTGTGTGTGTGTGTGTGTGTGTGTGTGTGTGTGTGTGTGTGTGTGTGTAGTGCATAGCGTGTGTGGTGTTTTGTAATTACATCAGAACTTTAGATCAGACATTTCTACACTCATAATTCATTATTTGATACTACATAATTCAGATACACTGAGAATTTAACCACACATAGAAATATAATCAAACAGAATTATAACTACAAGTAGAATTTTTGGAATCTTGAAATACAACCTTTTTCGAGGAGATGAATCAAAGAATGGAAGATACTTGTAAGTTATATAAAATATTAAGTGCTGGACAGAAATGAAACCTTTCTCAGGTAATAATATTTATGTTTATGTAACCCACACCCTTGATTTATTGGTGATGATTCATTCAAATTGTAATCTTATGGGTTAATTAATGACTCCCTGACTGACCTCATGTGAATGTCATAATCTGATAAGGAAATAAACAGTATGTAGTTTATTATACACTATAATAGTGGTTTTACCATTGTATTAACTTGTGTACCCTGAAATTCCTCTGAACTGTAAGGCCATTTTAGTGTGTCACCACAAGATGTTCACTGGTCCCATCTGTCCCCCCACTAAATATGTTCTGCAGGCCTCAACTGGACATTTGGTGCTAAAATTCTTTGCCACACTATTTTGTCACACTATTTAGTTCAGGACCAATATATTTACTGGTTATACACAGTAAACTAGACCTCACACTGTTTAGTTCAGGGCCAATATAACTACTGTTTATACACAGTAAACCAGACCTCACACTGTTTAGTTCAGGACCAATATAACTACTGTTTATACACAGTAAACCAGAGCTCACACTGTTTAGTTCAGGGCCAATATAACTACTGTTTATACACAGTAAACCAGACCTCCCACTGTTTAGTTCAGGACCAATATAACTACTGTATATACATAGTAAACCAGACCTCATACTGTTTGGTTCAGGGCCAATATAACTACTGTTTATATAAAGTAAACCAGACCTCATACTGTTTAGATCAGGACCAATATAACTACTGTTTGAAATCTTATTTATTATGCAGATTAACACAAGTATGTTTCATTTACTGTTTATAATGCTTCACTTCAATTGAAACTTAAAGATAAACTATAATATTTAGAACTTCTAAAAATGTTATTGATAATTTAAGTAATTGATAATTTAAGTAAAATACTTTGAGTATTTTCATGGATCATATGAAAAATTCAACTTTTCACTGCTTGTGCAGGTACATTTATGTAGTATTATGTCAAAGCTCAGCGCTAAGCAGGTCAGGTGTATTAGGGTTATTATTGTGGAGGGTGTTTGGTGGTGTAGAGTCCTGGGTGAGGAATGGATACGAGACCTCACCATGTCAGTAGTTTATTATAAAGCACAGGGTGAAGCCTCCACTACAGTTACCAGCCTCTCTAGCTGCTCCATGCAGGCTGGTCTGGAAATGCATCTCACTCTCTGTCTCTCTATCTGTTTCCCTCCTTTCTGCAGATTGTCTGGTTGTTTGGTCACAGAGGAAGGCTGTTCTTCTCTGGCTTCAGATCTG
The DNA here is from genome assembly GCF_041902795.1 of Electrophorus electricus. Lineage (NCBI taxonomy): Eukaryota > Metazoa > Chordata > Actinopteri > Gymnotiformes > Gymnotidae > Electrophorus > Electrophorus electricus. Next base: position 25,549,164 of record NC_137497.1, on the reverse strand, counting down.
AGGTCAAGCCCCTCCCACCTGAAAGAACTGGACCTGACGTACAACCACCCAGGAGAGTCAGGAGTGAAGCTGCTCTCTGCTAGACTGGAGGATCCCCACTGCAGACTGGACACTCTCAGGTATGGAACGTTATAGTGTGTGTATGCGTGTTTGTTTGTATGTTTGTGTGTGTGTGTGTGTGTGTGTGTGTGTGTGTGAGCGTGTGTGTGTGTGTGTGTGTGTGTGTGTGTGTGTGTGTGTGTGTGTGTGTGTGTGTGTGTGAAAAACTGAACTACTGAAGGCCATAATCATCTGTTCCTTATGTATTTTTGACTGGTCTCATTATTAATAATTAATCCTGTGTGTAGACTCTGCTGTGCAGTAATATATTTGCATTGTCTTTGTTGTCTACTGTTTGGGTTTAGAGTGAGTTGGAGAATCAGTGTTGTAGTGAACTGTATTACTGTGTTGTGAGTGTTTTAGTAAATTGTACTGCTGTGTGCTGTTATGAGTGTGCTATAGTAAATTCTTCTCCAGTGGTCTCTTATGGTGAGTGTGTTATATTGAACTGTACTGCAGTGTGTTATAGTGAGTGTGTTATATTGAACTGTACTGCAGTGTGTTATGGCGAGTGTGTTATATTGAACTGTACTGCAGTGTGTTATAATGAGTGTGTTATATTGAACTGTACTGCAGTGTGTTATGGTGAGTATGTTATATTGAACTGAATTGTAGTGTGTTATGGTGAGTGTGTCAGTGTTAGTGGGTGGAGCTGTGTAGGCCAGAGGGCGGACCTACAGTCCTCCTGTCTGACTGGTTGGCTCCTGCTCCCCATCATGATTGACAGGTGTGTGTTATCAGGGAGAGGAGTCTGGACAGCTGGGTGAGGCCTTTGTGCTGTGTGAGCTCACCCATTTGATGGAGCGACTTTTCATTTCACCTGTGCTTCTGTGTGTGTGTGAGTGAGTGAGAGAACAAGTGTGTGTGAGGCGTGGAGAAAGGGAGAGAATGGGAAAACAGAAAACAATTAAGCAATGATTTAAGTGTTTTTAGCTATTGTGTGTGTCTGTGTGTATAAGTGTTTCTGTGTTGGTGTCTGTGTGTGTGTTTATGAAAGAGTGAGAATGAGAAAATAATGAAAAATGAGTCTTCCATTCCTGAGTAGTGCAGTTCCCATATCACACTGTGGTGGCTGGTGAGTTCACTCTCTATCGTTCTCCTGTAGGAACTGCTGAGTTTTAGTTGACATGCTACATTTCCTCAGCCTCCTCAGGAAGTACAGATGCTGTTCTGTCAGGAGTTTAGAAACTTTGTTCCATTTTTTGAGGTTAGTTGTAATTCATTTAAGAACCACAGGCTGTCAGTAGCAGTGAGTCGGTTCATGTGTGTAGCGATTGCAGAGTGAGAGAGAACAACTCCAAGAGTTATAGTTATTATAGTTATTGTAGTTATTATATCTGTGCTAATCCAGTTGTGTCTGTGTACATCTCATACCTTTTGAAAGCATTGTGGGTGTGTGTAGTTTATTTTATTGTTATTTGTAATCACAGATCATTATTTGGTGGATGTTATTCTCTGTGAAGTTTGGTGCATTGTGTGTTGTGTCTATCGGTACGTGTTGTGGCCAGCGTGTTGCTGATTGTCTTTCATGTGATTCAGTTTCACGTTTCCTCCTGACATCAATAAAACTGTGAACAAGAGCTGAATGTTTTCAGAGTTCTGATGTCAGGAGAGTGTTAACCTACAGGTCAAGTTGTATATCGTACATTAACAGAGGACACAGCAGATACTGTTGGGATTTCTTTATGATGTGGTGTGTGTTGTAGGTCCAGGTGAGGTCCTCACTGATGTAGGGTGTGTGTTGTATGTCCAGGTGAGGTCCTCACTGATGTGGTGTGTGTTAGGTCCAGGTGAGGTCCTCACTGATGTGGGGTGTGTGTTGTAGGTCCAGGTGAGGTCGTCACTGATGTGGGGTGTGTTGTAGGTCCAGGTGAGGTCATCACTGATGTGGTGTGTGTTGTAGGTCCAGGTGAGGTCCTCACTGATGTGGTGTGTGTTGTAGGACCAGGTGAGGTCCTCAATGATGTGGTGTGTGTTGTAGGTCCAGGTGAGGTCCTCACTGATGTGGTGTGTGTTGTAGGTCCAGGTGAGGTCCTCACTGAAGGAGTTCACCCTCTCCACCTCCATCTCTCCTGTTTGTAGTGGTGTGTGCTGCTGCTTCTCCTTCCTCCTTGGGTCAATAATCATCTTCCTGGTTTTGTCTGCATTCATGGAGAGATGGTTGTCATGACACCGTGTTACCAGGTCTGTCACCTCCCTCCTGTATGCTGTCTCATCCCCCAGTGATCAATCAGACCAGTTTGATGAAGCTGGTGTTATACTGGGCGGCCACACAGTCCTGGAGGTCCCTGTGTTCACAGTCTGTGTGCTGGATGAACACTGCCAGTTCTGACTGACTGATTCTGTCTGTTAGAAAGTTCAGGCCCCATTTACAGAAGGAGGGTGTGAGTCCAATGGTGAGGAGTATTTTGGTCAGTTTGGTTGGGGTGACTGTGCTGAATACTGAGCTGTAATCAGTGAACAGCACTGGAACATAACTGTCCATGTCCTCCAGATGTGTGAGAGCCGTGTGGATGTCAGTGCTGACAGTGTCCTCAGTGCGCTGGTTCTGATGTTCTGTAAACTGGTGGGGGTCCTCTGGCCAATAACGGACATTACAGTAGTAAGAATATAGACCATAAGGAGCAGAATAAGTAGTGAGATAGAGAGAAATAAATAAAGAAAAATGGAACAATAAGCAATTAATGTCTAGTCTGGTTTTCTAGAAGTCCTAGTCTGGTCCCGATGGTGTGCGCATGACTGAAACTCTTCCTGTATGAGATTGTCCATGAAGGGCAGTGGAGAAGTAATTGTGTGGAGTGGAGGTGTGGGGGGCTACAGCAGGGGGCATCAGGGGGTGGTGGGAGGAGCCATGGCAAGTAAAATCATGACATCAGGGGTAGGTGAACCTCAGCAGACAGAAAGACTAGATTATTAGACATGTCCAGGTAGAGGGTGTGTAAATTAGGGAACTATGATGTGCAAAGATGGACTCTGGCAGATATAGCTATGGCAGCACAGCTAAAAGGAACCACAGGCATGATCAACACTCCACCGCTCTCAGTCAACAATCTAGAGAGACAAAAGAGAGGTGAAGTGACAGCATCATCACATCCCAGTTTACCAGAACTCCCAATGCCCATGGACCCCCAGATCTACACCTTTACCTAAGATGGGAAGTAGTTAATAATAAGTAGACATGTTTGCAGCCTTAAATATTGACAATCTCAAACATTTACAGTAAGGTTATTCCATAGTGTGGGAGCTTTATAAGAAAAGGCTCTGTAGGTCTTTGTGTCAGATAGAGAGAAATGTATGCCTGTGCGCACGCGTGTGTGTGTGTGTGTGTGTGTGTGTGTGTGTGTGTGTGTGTGAGAGAGAGAGAGAGAGAGAGAGAGAGAGACAGAACTATTATCTGTCTGTGTGAGAGGGAGAGAGAGAGACAGAACTATTATCTGTGTGTGAGACAGAGAGAGACAGAACTATTATATGTCTGTGTGTGAGAGGGAGAGAGAGAGACAGAACTATTATCTGTGTGAGACCGAGAGAGAGAGAGAGAGAGAGAGAGAGAAAGACAGAACTATTATCTGTGTATGAGAGAGAGAGAGAGAGAGAGAGAGACAGAACAATTATCTGTGTGTGTATGTCAAAGAGAGAGAGAGAGAGAGAGAGAGACAGAACTATTATCTGTGTGTGTGAGACAGAGGGAGAGAGAGACATAACTATTATCTGTGTGTGAGACAGAGAGAGAGACAGAACTATTATCTGTGTGAGACCGAGAGAGAGAGAGAGAACTATTATCTGTGTGTGTGTGTGTGTGTGTGTGTGTGTGTGTGTGTGTGTGTGTGTGTGTGTGTGTGTGTGTGTGTGTGTGTGTGGGTGTGTGTGTGTGTGTGTTTCTTTAGGTTGGAACACGCAGGGAAGCTCAGACTCAAACCAGGACTAAGAAAATGTAAGAAGTAAATATAATTTACACACACACACACACACACACACACACACACACACACACACACACATACACACACACAGTATTTGTGATCTCTCCTCTAAAGTTTCTCCTTGTGTGCAGATGTGTGTGATCTCACACTGGACCCAAACACAGCACACACACGTCTCTTTCTGTCTGAGGGGAACAGAAAGGTGACGCGTGTGAAGCAGCAGCAGTCGTATCCTGATCATCCAGAGAGATTTGATTACTGGGAGCAGGTTCTGTGTAGAGAGAGTCTGACTGGATGCTGTTACTGGGAGGTTGAGTGGAATGGGAGGAGGGCTGATATATCAGTGACATATAAAGGAATCAGGAGGAAAGGACGCAGTGGTGACTGTTGGTTTGGACGTAATCTAAAGTCCTGGAATCTGTACTGCTCTCATAACAGTTACTCTGTCTGGCACAATAAGAAGAGAACTGACATCTCTGCCCCCTCCAGCTCCAACAGAGTAGGAGTGTATCTGGACTGGCTCGCCGGCACTCTGTCCTTCTACAGTGTCTCCTCTCACACACACACACTCACACACTTACACACTCTCCACTCCACATTCACTGAGCCCCTCTATGCAGGGTTTGGGTTGGTTATAACTCCTCAGTGTGTGTGTGAGCTAGAATAGCCTCCTGTGTCCTGGAGGAACACCTGAATCTGCAGGGAAACACACTCTCCTCCACACACACAACTGGTGAACATCATAATACACACACACACACACACACACACACACACACACACACACACACACACACTCACACACACACACACACACACACATATAATGGTAAATTAAAAACTGCAGTCTTTCATTTTTTTTAGATTTCCTCTCTCTTTCTTTCTCTCTCTCTCCCTCTCTCTCTCTCTCTCTCTCTCTCTCTGTGTCTCTATTTCACACACACACACACACACACACACACACACACACACACACACACACACACACACACACACACACGATAAACAGAATTGTTACACTATGGTCTGTTCTATAGTACTTTAGACTCTGTCTCTCTGTGACAGTCACTCTGACATCCATCACAATCTCTGTTTTACCTTCACAGTGTTTCAGTTGTTTGTTCTCTTTCACACTTTAACTCACTTTCCCTGTGTCTCACACTCCAGCGTGCATGCACACACACACAATTGTTGAATATTCTTTGTATTTTTATCTATCTGCCTGTCTCTGTCACACTCAAACCACATACACACAGTTCAGAGCATTTAAGAATTCTGAAAATGTACGTCTACCAGTGTTTGTACATGTCTACCAGTGTCTGTCTACCTGTCTCTCTGACTCGGGTGTGTTTGTGTGTGTGTGTGTGTGTATGTGCATTTGCACATGTAGGGTTTATGTTTTAGTAAACCACACTTCAAAAGCATTAAGAGCAGTTCTCTGTCTCACACTCCAAACATTAGAATCATTCCATTCTAGAACATCAGAATCGTTCCATTCTAGATCATTAGAATCGTTCCATTCTAGAACATTTGAATCATTACATTCTAGAACATTAGAATCGTTCCATTCTAGTTGTTCCATTGCAGTCTTTTCTCCTCTTTTGTTGTCTGTTTCTCTTCCTTCTACTCTTAGTCTTTTTGCCCCTCCCACACTTTCATGGTTTATTAAATTATTTTCAGTACTTTTGTTCTTCCTGTTTACTGAACATATTGTTGATTTCCTTTGTTTTGTTTGTTTATTGTTGTTTTTCCATACACAAATAAATAAATAAATAAATAAAAGTAGTGTCTTTGGGCAGGAAGTGGAAGGGAAATTTCAGCTGAGTATTTTTGATGTTGATTCATGTTGGAGGATTTATGATTATTTAAATTACTTGTAAATAATTATTTTCCTTTTTTTGCATATTTTTCTTTGTTTTTGTTGGGGTATGTTTATTCTTTTGCACTGAGAGCCAATAAACTCCTTTCCTTTTGTATCCACTTGGAGTGTAGCCATGTGTCTTTACTACTGGACCATTACAATGATATTTCCATAAGTGTGGGATTAGTGGTCAAAAATCCTTCACAAATAAATTCTCTTAAATACTCCACAAATAAATACTCTTAAAATACTTCATAAATAAATGAGCCTTCAGTCTGCATTTGAAGACAGCAATAGACAGTGTTAGTTCGTCCCTCCATCTGGGAGATGGTCAGGGAAGAGTCTTGATGCTTGTCTTCCATGAGACTTGAAGGAAGGTGTATTTGAGGTTGGGGCTGGGCTTTGACCAGTGTCATCACGTAGGGAGGAGCTGCTCCATTCTTGGCTTTTTAAGTGAACATCAGGGTTTTTACATCTGATGTGAACAGCTACTGGAAGCCAGTGAAGGGAACACAGCAGTGGTGTAACACAGGTGAACTTCAGACGACAGGAGCCAACAGGAGCAGGTGGAGCCAGTGTTGACTTATACAGGCTGTGGCCTGACTAATCCTGAAGGATTCAGTTCTACACCATGTAGAAATGATTGAAAACCCTCACAATACACACACACGCACACACACACACACACACACACACACACACACACACACACACATACACACAAATATGCACATGATACACACGCACACACACACATACACACACACACACACATGCAATACATACATATACAATTATAGAAGCAGAGAACTGCAAATATATTTATATAACGCTTTTTACAACAGATGTTGTCACAAAGCAGCTTTACAAATGTCAGAGTCCAAAGCCCCCAGTGAGCAAGCTAAGGGTGACAGTGGAGAGGAAAAACTGCCCCAGAGCATGAGGAAGAAGCCTTGAGAGGAACCAAGACTCAACGGTCACCACAATAATAACAAGTTTAAGAGAAAAATAAATAAAAAATGATAAAATAAGCACTTAATGTCTAGTCCAACATTCTAGAGGTCCTAGTCTGGTCCTGATTGTGTGCACGTGTACGAAACCCATCCCACAAGAGAATGTCCATCAAGGACAAAGGCGTAGAAGTGGTCAGGTGGAGGTGTGGTGGGCTACAGGAGGGGGCATCAGGGGGTGGTGGGAGGAGCCATGACAGCTGAGATGGGATGAGGCTCAGTAACATCATGACATCAGGGGTAGATGAACCTCGGCAAAAAGAGAGACTAGATTATTAGGCATTAGACATGTCCAGGTAGAGGGTGTGTAAATTAGGAAACTATTATGTGCGAAGATGGACTCTGGCAGATGTAGCTATACCAGCACAGCTAAAAGGAAGGATAGAGCCAGAAGGAAACACAGCATGATGGCACCCTGGAACATCAGTACTCTGCTGCTCTCAGTCAACAATCTAGAGAGACAAAAGAGAGGTGAAGTGACAGCATCTTCACATCCCAGTTTACCAGAACTCACAATGCCCATGGACCCCCAGATCTACACCTTTACCTAAGATGGGAAATAGTTAATAATAAGTAGATATGTTTTCAGCCTTAAATATTGAAAATCTCAAACATTTACAGGAAAGTTATTCCATAGTGTGGGAGCTTTATAGGAAAATTCTACTGGTACTCTCGTTCTCTAAGGTTCAGTGCTATGTAGGTTATTAGAAGTATTTTATAATCAATACGAAATTCTGCTGGGAGCCATTGTAAAGTAGCTAAGATATGAGTTATATGATCAAGAAGATCTCTGACTGCTGCATTTTGAACTAGCTGAAGCTTGTTTAGGTGCTTAATGTTACCGCCAGATATTACTGCATTACAGTAGTCCAATCTTGATGTAATAAATGCATGGACCATCTTTTCTGCATCATGTGAGGAGAGTGTTTTGATTTAAATTGTGAATGTGGTCATTATACCAAGGTACTAATTTTTTGTCCCTAATGATTGTATTCTTAAGTGGAGCAACATCTTTAAAGGTGCACAGGAACACCACAAACAAAGCACACGGGGCAGAGCTGGGCAGAGATCTATTAATAATAAATTAAATTCTGGACACATTTACAACACAGCGAGCCAAACTTATATCATTCTAAAGGTCTGGAGTACCAAGAGCTGAGCAAAGAGAACAGTGCCCTCACAGCATTAACACACACTAACACTACACTAACACTACACATGCTCAGGGCCAGAAAATAACAGCAAACCCAATCAGAATCACCAAAATTACAAAACAACTCAAACAAAACAACATCACTTATTGGGAAACTCAATCAAAATGTTATCTGGCCCTAAATCAAAGGTATAGCGTGGCAGATTACCCTCATAGAAACTAAAGAATGAAGGGTTAGGGTCCTTCACAAGTCTCCCACCCTGGCTTTAACCAGTAGCTTTTCCCAAAAGTGGACGTGACCAGAGTGCCCACAGTACACACAGCTGCATGCAGGTTTAACATTTCAGCTCTTCTAGGCATGTGTGACCCAGCTGTGCATGGTCTTGGGATCAGCAGGATGAGGGTGCAGGAATGACCCATAAGGACTTGAGACACCAACTTGCACTGCTGGGCGGGGGGTGCTGTCACTATAGAAAATATATATTTTCTTACACTTCAAGTAAAATATGCACTAATTCAGATTACCAGTACATGTTAAAATGTGGTGATGACTAGCATAATTACAGTACATTAAGAAAGATCACATACATCACATAAAAATACATTTTTATCGCTTTAATCAAGTAGACAAATCCTATGTCTGTTGTCACACATGACAGCTTTTGTATTAAATGTAACTTGTGTTTATTTAAAAGTTTAACATGTGAGTAAGTTTTTATAAAATATAAGGTCAAAATTTCTATTTACTGTTTGTCTTTAATTATATACAAAGGACCTGGTGTTCTGTTTATGTTTCACTATTGCAAATCTATTCGAATGTGAGAAAGGTTATCATCTATTAGCGTAAGGGTCGGTGCCAGGCCGAGGCCCCCTCTGACCACCAGCGGGAGGCCTCGAGTCAGGCACGCCACTAATCAGGCTTAACACCCAACAGCTGGGCTAGGCCTTTATAAGCCCAGAGACCCAGTCCCTCAGTGCTGGGTTTTTGATAAGTTTTGAGCCAAGCCCCTAGTTGGTAACTCTGGGTATTGAGGTCTGTGAGCCCTTGTGGTTCACCTCTCTTCTGCTCTGCGAGGGTGTCTGTGTTTTTACATGTCCCTTCTCCTCTCCAGTTTTTCCCCTCAAATCTGTTTCTCTCTCAAGGCTCCCCTTAGCCATTACAGTTGCTTCCTGTTTTCTGCTTTCTTTGGGAAGTTTTAGTTTGGTTTTCCCCAGTGCATCGGGGCTGCAGTTCTTCCCGTGGTGACTTTTGTTTTCCCTTTTTCCACGCTTGGTGTGGTATTTAGGGGTTTTTTTTTGGTCTAGTTTCGTCATCCTCGATCCCTTTGAAGGGTGATGTCTGTGCAGCCAGTTTTATAGCTGCCACAGTCTAGCAGGTATTTGTTTACCTTGCAACAAAGCGGCTGGCGTTCACTCCCCACCTTTTGTTATTTACTTTTCTTGTTTTACCGGTTCTACGATCTAACTGTTTCGCACACGAGCCTACCATCCTTAGGGTGTGGTTGCTCACCCAGTAGGCTATTGGTCATTACTTATCTGACCTGTGTTTGAGCCCATGTTACAATCAGCAATTTCATTTCATATTGCTAATATTATGCAGTTATATGTTTCATGAATATAGACTGGTGATTTCAATTTGTAAAATATGTGCAGATAGTAAAACATGATTTTGTTAGAAGGTTTCTTACTTATAAATACAGTTTTCACAGTTGTAATGTGTGTAACCATACTGGCTCTTCTCTGTAGGGGACTCATGTTTCTGAAGCTCTGGCAGTTGATGGAAAGTAATTGTTCACATCATTTTAATACAGTAATCTTTTGCATTAGGTTACAGAAATATTTTTAAGTAAGATATAATTTTCATATAATCAGTCATTTGTAAAGGATTATATTTTAATGTGACCTTCCTTACACTGAGAGCCAATCAAAGCAGGGGGATGTGGGAATGGTCTTTGTTTATGCAGATTACAGCCTGGGGAGAGAAGCTGAGAGGTGTAGTGTCCCTGTTTACATATTTAAATGTGCCCCTCTAACATACCATTTCCTAATATCCAAAGACCCCTTTATATATTAATGAGAGAAGGTGTGTCTGTAGTTCTGAATATCCAAAGACTTCTTTATATATTAATGAGAGGAGGTGTGCCTGTAGTTCCGAATATCCAAAGACCCCTTTATATATTAATGAGAGGAGGTGTGTCTGTAGTTCCGAATATCCAAAGACCCATTTATATATTAATGAGAGGAGGTGTGTCTGTAGTTCCGAATATCCAAAGACCGCTTTATATATTAATGAAAGGAGGTGTGTCTGTAGTTCCGAATATCCAAAGACCTCTTTATATATTAATGAGAGGAGGTGTGTCTGTAGTTCCGAATATCCAAAGACTGCTTTATATATTAATGAGAGGAGGTGTGTCTGTAAGAGTGTCCCTATTTGACATGTGCATAAGATGGTGTACAGAAGATATAGCACAGATTATTTTCATGCCCTATAGTATGTCTCTATACTGCATTATAGAGGACCCAAGTTTATGATCACAGAAACAGGACCTTGTTTTATATATATGCATCTATAAAAGTATACATTATACATTTGGTATAATATTTTAAGAAAAAACAGAGTTTTCTAGTCACCAGATTTTAGTGGAACAGAGCAATATGACACTTTTAGGATACACTTTTAATAGGCCTGGAGGCTCTGTAAAAAAAACATCTTTTGGTGTCTTTTCCAAGCTGTAGGGTTTGGCACTGTGGTTTTCATTCTTGTCAGACCTTCTCATCATGGTCTCTCAGACAGGCAGAAAACAACATGGCTATGCAACTGCTGATTTTATTGGGCTATGTAGTTATTAAACACCCAAGAACATAATGAAAATAACCAAACATAAATTCAGAATGGAACTGCTTTATCCACCGCAAGATGTTGAGTCAGTATGTGGTAGGGTTGGTGGTGGAAAGAAAATTGAGTCATTGCCACCATCTGTTGGAAGTGAGAGGTCATTGCAAGCGGCAAATTTCTCAAAGAGTATTTTTTAATACTGTAGAATGTTTGTTTATTTATGTTTAAGGAAGACATTAAATCAACAAATCTCACATTATTGATTATATAGAGTTTTCTGAACAGTTTGTTATTGGCACAACATCTGCAGCGGGAAAGATAAAAAGTTCCTGCATCAGGAAATTCCACTTTTGCTCAGACACACTGCATTCCCCCTCATCACTGTAAACCTGCTGTTCAGACACACTGCGTTCTCCCTCATCACTGTAAACCTGCTGTTCAGACACACTGCGTTCTCCCTCATCACTGTAAACCTGCTGTTCAGACAAATATTTTTTATCAGCATAAGGAGATAAAAAGGAAAGAATATTAACCAAGAGAAGTACAGCTGAGAGCTGCACAGGAATGGGGACAGCAGCAAAACACATTACTGCAGAAATCTGCTGATTTGGGGAAAAAAAAAAAGTGTTCCCATGTTGACAAGAGGAATATGCATAGGCTTTATGGTATTGCTGTGGGAATGGTAATACAATTACCATGGTAATGGTGTGTAACCTCCACATAGCCTAAAACATTCTCAGCTTCTGTACTGAAGCCGAGAAAGCCAACATTAAGAAGGATGTTCTGTCAGTTATTGAACTAAAATGTGACCACTTACATTTATAAATGAATGAATGTTTTTTAAAATGTTAAAATTTTAAAAAGAATGACTGGAAACAGTCTGCACTGATTAAAGTAGACATCCATTCTTGAGTGTGTTGTGGGTGTTATCTGCATGCATACTGGGACATCTGTGTGTTCTTAATTTCCTTCTCGTTCTCTTTCTGTTTATCTCCAGTTGTTCCAAAAGGACTCCTCTTGATTGGTGTGTCATGCTGTAGGCTTTTCCCCAGAGAAGTGATTATCTTCTGGAAGAAGAATGGAGAGGACCTGGATGAGAACATGGAGCTCACAGAGACGTCACCCTACCAGAATGGAACCTTCCAGAAGAGAAGAATTCTGACAGTCTCACCTGAGGAGCTGGACAAGACACCTGTGTAGTTCAGCATGGTGGACTGGAGAAGGAGTTAGTTCTGAGAGTGTCTGATCACAGAGTCCTGAACACAGGTAGGACAAATCTGACTCTAAAAGGGAAAAAATGCTGTATATCTTTGCATTCTAAATGATTCAATTGTACACACAGCTAATGGAGGTCTACAGTGATGTGACACACTGGTGTTTCAGGTGGATGGTTGATTGGTGTCATTGTTGGTGTAATTTGTGGTGTTTTCCTGGTGCTCATTGGTGTAGTATTCTTCATTTAGTGGAAGACAAAGAATGAGGGAGGAAGGAGTTAAATATAATGTTAAAGAAAACAAATTATGTATTGAGCATAGAACATAATTTGCTTTCCATTTCAAAATTGATATTTGATGCTTATCTGATATCAAGGATTTTGTAATTCAGGTCCTTTAACCTCTTTTCCTTTAACCTCTAAATGTATTAGACTGATCTTGACATGACATGACAAACTGACATGCTTGCCACATACTGTCATCTGTGCTATTCTGCTTTAAATGGTTTCACATCACAAATCTAAAGGCAAACACACAAAATAGAGTTTACTAATGTTCACATATATAATACAGTTAATATTCATGTACTCCTGGTACATTTATCCTCAGAATATATATTTTTAAAAATGTTTTAATCTGAACTACTACATCTGCTAGATATGTCATGCAGTAGTTCATATATTCTACACAGTTTGTACATGTAAAATAATTCCATACCCATCTTCTGTTTTTAGGCTTTAATCCTGTTTCAGGAAACCCCAGTGCATGTAAATGATACAGTGAACACTAATTGATTATTTAGTTGTATTGCTCAGTTCCCTTCATTAATGTATTATTTAAGTTTAAATCCATTAACCTACAGATTTTACACATTCTGGCAGTGAATCATCGCTCACCAACTCCTCTGAGTGCAGATTTCAAATAGTACATTTTTTTTATGGGAACCAAATTTGGGTCGGCTGCACACAGAAGATCACAAGACCGGAAATTACATCCAATGTACTTACCTTGACTGAACTTACACTGCAATGTTAGATACTCTTGAAATTGAAATTGGAGTTATTTTTTCTTCCTATTGTTTTTGCCACCAAAATAAGTGAATCTGTTCATTCATTAAATCCCTAGCCATTCCAATGTCAGTCTGGTTAGTTCATCACCTCTCTCGATCCTAGACCAACATCTCCAATCTGAACAGTGTTTTTTAGTACACTGGACTGAGTCAGTACATGCAGCTTCATGGACTTTCATCAACAGACTACTAACTAGTACAGAGAAGTACACAATCATGGACTCCTGGGCTCATCTTCACCAAATGTGTCGTACATACCTCACCATGTCATCTGTCTCATTCTGTTTTAAAAAGATTCATACAGTCACTTCATAAAAAGCTGTTCTCATAAAACCTCCAAATGCAAAGGTCTAAAACACCCATCTACAAGTTACTAATGTAAAAGACCTGTCTAAGAGTTACTAATGTAAAAGTCCTTTCTAAGAGTTATTAATGTAAATTATAATGCAACTAAATCTTGTGTTACTAGTCTACGTTTGCTTAGGGTTTTCTTTCTTTTTAATAGACTAACAAATCCATCATGTAGTAGTTCATATATTCTACACAGTTCATATGCATCATGTTTTTAGATTTTAATTCTGTTTCAGAAACCTTCAGTACATATAAGTGATACAGTGAAAACTAATTGATTAGTTAGTTGTATTGTTCAGTTCCCTTCATCATTAATATCTGTGTGTTCATTTTGAATCTGTTACTGTAACACAAGGAGGCTTGGCCGTGTAACACACAACGACGTTTATTGAAAGACACGCATGTTATACCTGCATGTTATACGAGATTGCCATTATGTTTACCGTGTGTGTTGTGTTAATAAACGTCTGTCCACGTCAAGGGAGTCTGTGCGTCCTGCTTCTTGCCTTGCGGAACTCGGGCGTTACACAACCAGGGGCTACTGTAGATAACTGGTCTTTTAGCCACATGACTGAGGAAGTTGTGCTTGAGAAGCTTAAGAGTATAAACTGCTTTAAAGTGTTTGATCTTAATCTCTGAACAGACAGATGTTTATTTGACTAGTCAAATCTCCTTTTTGCATCTCAGTCAGGTTGTAGAAGGTCTTGTTCTATTGATACATGTTTAAGTGATTTTAAGGACTGAGCTCTGATACAGTGATCTGTATTAAGGTGGCATGTTTGCCATGTTTCACCTGCAACTTATTGTTGGGTTTGTTTATTTGACTATTTATAGGATGAAGATCCTGTGTCTGAAACCTCCTGCATCTCCTCCTATGGAAACTTTGTGTAATTTATTAGTTTTGAATCTCTCTACTTTTTTTTACTACAGTACATTCCAGTACATTGCTAAATATATATATATATATATATATATATATATATATATATATATATATATATATATATATATATATATAAAAAACATGTATTTCTAAAGATGTGTGAATGTGATGATGGCAGGTAGATGGAAGAGGTAATCTTTATTCTCCATTGGAAATCCATGATGGGAACACGGAATCTCAAATACAAAGAGTGGAGGGGCTAGTCCTCCTCTAGATAATCACTTATGCGTGGCTTGTCTTGATGTAATAGGACAGCTAATGTGCAGCTCCGTCTCCTTGGATCTGAGGGTAGAAATAGAGTAGGGAGTGAATGGGAAATAGGTGAAAGCAATCAGTAATCAGGGGATTGTGAACGGGGCAGGTGCGATGTGTAGTCCCTAGCAGGGGTGGGCGTGTCTCCCCTGCTAACTGGCTGACCAACCCTGACAGTGAATTTTAAATTAAACATTGATTTATGGATTATCTAGTTTTTAATACTTTTAATACTAAATTTTTAACACTTGTATTGCCTAATGAGTTTGTTTTCTATATTAAAATACTTGCCTATTCAACATGTGCTCTGTTGTTTGCTTGGAAATCACTTTAAGGCTGCAAATTAATTTTCCTTTTGTCTTCTGTTTTGGTTCAGGGAGTTAGAGAAGGTTATTGTTGTTTATTTATATGTTCTTGCCCTGTTAGGTAAGTTATTTGCTCTGTTTTTGTTCTAGCATTTCAAGTTTGTTATTTTGGCAGTGTCCTCTCCTGAACCACACCCCTCTACAAAATAAACATCTCCTTTTTCTTTGCTACATCATTTTCCTTGTCTCTCCTTTCCCTGTTACAATCCGGAGCTTAGATCAGGTCGTAACAGGAACACAGAGGTGTGTGCGAGCATGCCTATGTAACTGAGGGGTAAGAAAACAGACCACATCTTTTCCTCTCTGTGCTGATAGATAAGCTATGATGATGGCCCCAATGTGCTGACAGCACACGTGTAGGAGAGATCACAGCCTCATGCACTTTCTCATGTGCTGGTGTTGCTTGGGGGAAAACAAGCTCATGCATAAAAACAAATATACGCCTCATGCACCTAGCAACAGCCAGGTGGTTGGCTGAGTTCTACTTATAGCCAATGAGAAAACTGAAGAAATGTCCCTGATTTCTAATTCCTAAAACCCCCTTGTTTCACACATATATCATTATTATCATCATTTCAAATTTAAAATGACAAAGTATTTAGATTTCCTGAGTCCTTTTCTAATTTAGCTATGCTGAATCTATAACCATGGGTTATAAGTCATGGGTTAAAGCTCAGCTGTTCATTTTTCACACTGCCCTGTGATCATTTCATAAGAGCTTGAATGACACAGATCATCTCGAGCTCTGTTCATCTCTCAGTTCAGCCAGCACGGAAACTGCCCTGTTCGAATCAGAGTTTTCTATGCTCAGTCAAAAATTACAACAGATCTGTATTAATAGTACTTTCAGCTTCATCGAGTCATTTTATACTTTGACACTAGCCTTAACATACTTCAGCTTGTCCTCATTTTGTTGAGTGTTCAAATGCATAACCTATAGACACCACAGTAAATGTAGCTTTTTTATTTTAATGTGAAATGAATATATATGTGGCTTGATTAAAATTAAGTAAAGTACAATATAAAGTGAATAATCACTAAGTGTAAGTAAACATATGGAGAATAATATGGAACGTGTAAATACAAGTGGTGTGACTATCAATTAGACTCATTATTGCTTGATAACGCTCCAGGCCAGTGTTGGCCATTGGAGGGTGGACTTTTCCCTGTTTATTTTATTTTATTTCACTCATGTGTTTGACTCTTCTCACTGGGTAGTAGACTGATCCAGAAGAGACTCGTGGATACAGTCTCTCCTGTTAAACTGATGAGGAGAGACTTGTGATGTCTCTACTGCTTGCTGACTTGATGAGGATTTTGTGGTTTTTATTGTTTTAATACCCCCCCCCCCCCATTTTGCTATCTTATGGACTTGGGTGGAAAGGGTGTCATCTTGTGTAGAATTCAAGGAGTTATTGCTGCAATGATTTGGGGTATTCATTTTATTTGCAGTGAAAGTGCATTATTTAATTGATTTCAGTGGTTTATAGAGGTGTGTTCTTTTAAATGTTTCCCTTGATCTAGTAAGTCTAGCAAGGGATGGGATGGGTGTGATTTGGACGTATGTCAACTTATTCCCTCTGTTATTAAGCTTTCCCCTTGTTAACTGTGTCTTATTGCTCCCAACCAGAGTTCAAGTACCTGTGGTGGCAGAGCTTAATATTTCAAAGGGAGTTCCTGTGGCTCTTTCCTGCTAGGTGGTGTAGCTCTGCATGTATTTATATGACCTCCTCTGGGTTTACCTGCACCACATTTGCATGTGCAGCTTTACAATTAATTATGAAAATTGACTGTTTTGCATGTTTCTTTATGCAAATTTTATGTAAATTGTATATGCCAATGCTTTGCCTTTCAGTAAAGACCCAAAAAATAAAAACATGACAGTGCATATGTCTTTCCGAAGGGGTTTGTGGCATTGGTATAAAATATTCCACAATCCTAAACAAAACAAAACAAAATTGAGGTGGTGAAAGGTAGAACAGAGATATGGACAGAAACATACAGAGGGAGAGAATGTCTGATTAAATGTTTCATCCTTCTAGTTTTTATTAACCACACCAACACATGGCTGAGAAAGACGTGCTCACACATCCAGGGTCTGTTCATGAAAAGAAAGTCTGCTGACTCATCTCTGGACTTACAAGTAGCCCATCACAGTGGCCTTTGGCTTTGGCCTGGATATGAGCATACAGTTTGCTGCTGAAATGTCACAGTTGGCCTTTCCCAACAAAGTGTCTTTGTTTTTCTTTGCTTCCTTGTACTGTTTGCTCCGCCCCTGATTTGTTGTTTCTCACCTGTTATTAGTTTCACCTGTTCCACATTTTTACCTTCTTAACTTGTGTATTTAAGCCCTGTGTTTGCCATGTCTGGTCACTGGTCATTTGCTATAGCCACTGTTTGTACTAAGCCTTTATCCTGGTTTATGTTGTGTTCTTGTTCCACATTGTTTTACATGTTTTCCCTGTAGCCTGTTTTTAGTGGTTAATTATTATTAACATATACACAACAATGAATGTTTTCTGAAGTGATGAGTCATCCCGTGTTGTGCCTCACTAGAAGCCACAGTCTGCAGTTATATGTGATTTGTCACTTTAGGAGTAAATGTTCCTGACAAATGTGTTCAAAAATGTGGCAGTTTCATGTTTCATGTCAATTTCAATGCAACTGTAAACCGAAAACTATGTCTAAAACTAATGCTGGCTATTGTGGAGGTAATCATGGTGAGTGTATTTTATTGGCTCCTGGTATGAAGTAACCTATCCTAAAAATAGGTCTAACCACTCAGAATACTCAAAAATGATTATTTAAAACTTTGGATTAAAAATTTGAATTAGTGTGATTAATTATTGTAACACTTATTTTATATCTTATTTAATACATCTGTGTCCTATAGCGATATAGTTGCTTGCTTTAGATATAGTATTGTTAAGTCTGCACAAGCCGCATGTTGCATATTTTGGCACAATTTCGTGTGTGTTCTGCTTCTGGATCGAGTGAGAGTCCTCGCTACCTGCTGGCTGGTGGGTGCATCAGATCTGAGTTATCCATGTCTGCAGAAGGAAATGTGTGTATTCCACTTCCGGAAGTGGATTATCCTGCACCTCACATCCATCAAGGGAAACCATCAGATTAAGAAAGAAGAGGATCTCATTATATGCATTGCCATGTTACCCCACACATTACATTACTTACATACATAAGAATGTATCCACTACACATACCATGCTAAAGGAGACATTTGTTTTAGTATTATAAAAATATGTCTATCTGCTAGCAGTGTTTAGCCCTGCTCCTGCTCCTGGAAATCTACCACCTTGTAGTGTTTAGCCACACCCCCTGCTCCTGGAGATCTGTCTCCCAGTAGCCTTAAGCCCCACCCCCTGCTCCTGAAGCTCAACCACCATGCAGAGTTTAGCCCCACCCCCCACTTCTTGAGATCTGCTGCCCTGGAGCGTTAGCCCCGCCCCCTGTTCCTGGAGTTCTTCCATTGAGATCTCCAGTTGAAGCAGTAGGGTTGATGGCCACTGGTGTTATAATGATCCATCAGGGACTAAGGCCTGGGGTCCAATCCTTGCTCTGTGTAGAGGGCAGATATACAGAATATATGTACCATCATCACCTCAGTCATTTGAAGTGTGTTTTATCTGAGTAGAAATATACATCATTTTTAAAATGAACACCTCTTTGTAAAAGCAAAATATGTTATGAAACGTCTTTTATTGTGAAGATAAATGCAATGGTTAATTGTTGGTAAGATACTCACTTGTCAACACCCTGTTACAAACACGAGACACGTTATAATCTGAGTTTACACAAAACACCTTACTATACTGAAACACATTATAATCTGAGTGTACCCAAAACACCTCACTGTGCTGAGACACATCATAATCTGAATGTGCCCATGCAGTGTTTCACTGCTGATGGGTGTAGCAGACATACACTGTGTGTCTAGAAGTAAGTGGACACCTGACCATCAAACCTATCTGAGCTTGTTGGACACTGTAAGGATTTTTTTTTTTTTTTGTACTCATTAGAGTGTTTGAATCAGTGTTTGAATCAGGCCTACCACATATATTTTACTTTGGGGTTCTGGTTTAATTTGTATGATTATTTGGGAATGTGTCCAGCATTCAGCCATTAAGAAGATTCTTTATTTGTCATATGCACAACATGCCATGGACGTCCACACACTTGCATGCTTATTGTGAGGCTGATTATCTAAATTACAATCATCTGTAAAGTAGATCTACAAACAAAGCAGTATGTTAAGTTCTGAAATGTTTCAGCGTACTGACATAGTGGAGATTTACTCTCAGCTCAGCCGCAAAACAAGTCCGTGTAGGAGGGACTGTGAATCCATTGGCTGTTCAGACTGTATAGTCTATGATTGGATGCAGGAAAATGATGGACAGCTAACTTGTAGGATAGCACCCACACACTGCTCGTGTGTGTGTGTAGGATAGCACCCACACACTGCTCGTGGGAAACAGAACACAGTGAGGTGTTATTAAACACTCATCTGGGGTTGTGAAACCTGCACTCTACAGTACACACCAGAGGAGCCTCATGAGATTTTATTGGCATGGAGACCTGCATAAACTTTACAATAGTTCTGTTAGTAAAGTACGTATAATTGTTCAGATGGAAAACTGGTTTACAAGGGTACATCTCCTAGAGATGAGAGTGATGAGTGAAGGGAGTAGTACAGGTAGTCTCTCTCTGTCTGATCTCTTAGTATCCAGTGTGTGTTTGGAGTGTAGTACAGGTAGTCTCTCTCTGTCTGATCTCTTAGAGTCTGGTGTGTGTTTGGTGTGTAGTACATGTAGTCTCTCTGTCTGATCTCTTAGTGTCTGGTGTGTAGCGAGGAAAACATCTGTGTACTGCTAAAATTAACAAGAACAGTTATAAGGTTATGAATAAATTGCTGTGGATTTATAGTTCAATAATAAGAAAAAATAGTGTAAATTTCAGCAGCGAGTGAGTGAGGCAGTCGTACTGAGAACAGATGGACTCATTGTGTTTGTGTGTGTTTGATTATGTGTTTGTGTGTGTGTGTGTGTGTGTGTGTGTGTGTATTTGTTTATGTGTATGTGTGGGGGCGTGTGTGTGTGTGTGTGTGTGTGTGTGTGTGTGTGTGTGTGTGTGTGTGTGTGTGTGTGCAAGTGCTAAGGGTGAGTAGACTAAAGCTGAGAACCAAGCAGGTGATGATCAAGACAGTAAACATCATCTCACTAAGAGAGACACTGACTGTAAGACAGTAAATATGATCTCAGTAAGAGAGACACTGATGGACTATTAGGCAACTGAAGGGATAACAATGCTTTAGTCTTGTAAATACCTACTGTTAATACCTCTATATCACCACTAAATGTTATCTTATACCGACCCAGAGTTACATCTCCTCACCTTGGGGAATCTTCATCTATCTCAGTGGGTGCCAGTGGAGAGATTTCTGCAGATACATGTGTCTCTGGTGTCTTTATTTTGTCTGGGTCAGAGCAGAACGTGTTTATTTTGAAATGTGTTTGTGACTTGATAGTGTAAAGCAGACTGTCTTCTCTGGGCTGTCTGTCCCTGGACTACTTTCCTAAGAGAAATAAAAATGAATGTATTTACTCATCATATTCTAATACTAAATCATACACATTACTTGATCCATCCATAAATATAAGAACATATATTCTAATTTTCCTAATACTCATTTTCTCATTTTTGAAGTTTGGGTATAGTCATTATTAACATCATTACTGCATGAGGTTACTGACTGTTGGTGTATATATACTCTCAGTCTGACTACGCTACACAGTGTTATGATTTGTGTGTATTTTTCCATCTCTTTGTGGTTCCTTAATATTTCCCAAATTCCAGTAATATTATTTACACTTTAAATAGAAAATAAAGATGCAGACTCAATAATTAATTGAAGAGAATAGCAGGTCCCGTGTTTATTTTGCTGTTCAATATAACACACAAATGAGACATAGTCAAGAATATGCCTAACAGTCCCAGGAGGGCATGATCTTTATACACTTTCTTCAAGGACAGTTACATAACCACTTTTTTCAGAGGCCTGACACAGAGACCCTCTGAGACCTTACTGACACCTACATGAACCCAGTATATTTTAGACTATCCACATTTTTCTGGTTACAATATCATTTTATTACCTCATCTTCCTGTCTGTTACTTTTCCATGTATGCCTGTATTTTCTCATTATTGTTGAATCTCTTCTCTTCCTCTCATCCTCCCTTTCGCCTTTATCTCTGTTAGCAGGGGGAGGGATGATCTCCTCCAGGAGTCCAGGTGTGGAGTGTGTGAGCAGATTCTGACAGACCCAGTCTCCATCGCCTGTGGACACAGGTTCTGCAGACAGTGTATCAGCAGCTACTGGGACCAGTCTGCTCCATCAGGAGACTTTTCCTGTCACCAGTGCAGAAAGAGATTCAGAACCCATCCTATTCTACATCCAAACAAAGACATGGAAGAGTCCATACAGCAGGACTATCACACACCAGTAGATGATGTCCTACATAGAGTCTTAGACACATACAAAGCCAGCATGAAGAACAAGTATGAGAGTTTATTTGAGGTAATCAAATCACAAGAGAATAAAATCCTCCTGAACAGGGTTTACACACAACTCTACATCATAGAGGGAGAGAGTGATGGAGTGAATGAAGAACATGAGGTTTTACAGATGGAGAAAACACAGAGGAAACAGCAGGTACAAGACACTCTAATCTACTGCTCAGACATCTTTAAACCTGTACAAAGTCTTGAAGGAGACATGGGAGAAGAGAAGATCAGAGCTTTGATGGCTGAAGGTGTCAGACACACAGAACCAAAAGAAGATAAAGGTCCAGAAGTGCTAAAGCTCAGAACTGTTCTGACTAAAGGCATTGCAGGCATTGGGAAAGCTGTCTCAGTGCAGAAGTTCATTCTGGACTGGGCCGAGGGAAAAGACAATCAGGTTGTAGATTTCATGTTTGTGCTTCCATTCCGGGAGCTGAACCTGTTTAAAGATGACCAATACAGTCTGCATAGACTCCAGGAAATATTAAAACAAACTGATACAAAATCCCCAAAACTCTGACTGAGATGTACATACAATTCCTGCACACACAGATAAACATGAAGAATGAGAAATATAAGAGGAAAAGGAAAGAGATAGAGATAATATATTAACTAAAGGTGCAAATCTTGTGAATTCCTGAATTGTTCACCAATAATTAATTCTGAAATAGTAACATACATATTTACATTAAGAGTTAAGGCGTTTAGCAGACACTCATCCAGAGTGACTTTGTTGTTCGTAACACAATAGCATATTTCATAAATGCAGTTAAAACATTTTAATAAGTACAAAACTAATGTAAAGGTAAGTGCATTTTCAGTTGGCATATGAAGACAATGAGAGACTCTAGTGTTCAGACAACCAGAGGAACTTCACCACCTGCAGGGCTACAACAAGGAGTCTTGATGCTTGTCTTCCAGGCCTCTTAAAGGATGAAGGTTAAGCAGGTTGCACCTGAAGCAGCACAACTAGTCTTCAATCTTCCAAAGTTCACACATTACTCCACTGCTGCACTCCCTTCATTGGCTCCCTGTAGCTGCATGCATCAGATTTAAAACCTTGATGCTTGCCTACAAAGCCAAAAATGGACCAGTCCCTTCATACATGAGGTCTGCGGTCAAAGCCCGATATGTACATCGAGTACTTCGAACCTCAAGTACGGCTTGAAATACCTTTCTTCAGGTCTCATGGATGACAAACATCGAGACGACAAGCATTTCTGTCCTGGCTCCAAGATGGTGGAATGAACTCCCACTTGCTGTCTGGACAGCAGAGTCCCTTGCAGCCTTCAAATGCAGACTGAAGACCCATCTGTTTGCAGAATATTTAAAGGACAACTGACACTGCTCCCATATTGACTGACTCAATTAGTACTTATTGTAGGGTATTGTTTGTTGTTTAACAAACTAGCAGTGATGAGATGGAATGCAGTGTGTCTGGGCAGCAGGTTTACAGTGATTTGGGTGAATGCAGTGTGTCTAAACAGCAGGTTTACAGTGATGATGGAGAATGCAGGATGTGAAACAGTTAGTCCTTCCCAGTATCAGTTCACTGTGGCAATTTATCACAGCTATTATTAATATATTTTAGCACACTACTACTTGAACATTTCAACATAGTCACTATTAATATACAGTGTGTAGTTTATCTACAGATTACCCTTGGCTACTGTATTCAAATAGCAGGAGGCTCCTCCTTAGGACCCTCCTGAAGTCACACTGTTTATTTTGTCTACTCTGCTGTTGTATGTTCTGTATATTCTCTTTATATTTAGTATATTTTCATCTCGTCATTAGTTACATGTATAAATGTCAATACTGCTGCAGAGGAGCCACCTGAGCCTCACCACAAACACTTCAGTGCAAGAAAGTCCTGTATGTTTATGCAAATGACAAATAAACTTGACTTGACTTATGGAATCATTAATTGTGCCCATGTAGAAAAAAATGCTGTTTTGAGACTGTGAAGTTATTGTCAAGCTTGTGGGTCAAATGATAGAATGTCAACCTTTACAGAAGAGGATTGGGGTCAAATGATGATAAAACAAGTTCAGATTTGATGGACTGAAATAAGAGTCAACTGAACGTTTCTCTCAGTAGGTGCTCTTGTACCAGTGAAGCCCATTCTAATGGTACATGTTGGACATGTAGTCATGGAGCCTGTCCTCCGCTTTGCTTTCCCAAAAACTTTCACTTTCATAATGCACTTGGTTCAAATCATGATGGGATAGACAATTAGTGGATGTCTTGAATCCATTATCATAGAGCAAGGAGACCACTAGGTGGCCCACTTATACTGGATTTGGTTGACTTCATTACATGCATATTTACTACATACACATTTTTGACAATGGGGAATGCAGTGTGTCTGGGCAGCAGGTTTGCAGTGATGAGGGTGAATGCAGTGTGAGCAGCAGGTTTACAGCAATGATCTGGAATGCAATGTCTGGGCAGCAAGTTTACAGTGATGAGGAGGAATGCAGTGTGTCTGAACAGCAGGTTTACAGTGATGAGGGGGAATGTAGTGTGTCTGAGCAAAAGAAGAATTTCCTGCTGCAGGAACTTTTTATCTTTCCCGCTGGACATGTTGTGCCCATAACCAACTGTTCAGAAAACTCTAAATAATCAATAATGTGAGATTTGTTGATTTAATGTCTTCCTTAAACATAAATAAACAAACATTCTACAGTATTAAAAAATACTCTTTGAGAAATTTACCGCTTGCAATGACCTCTCACTTCCACCAGATGGTGGGAATGACTCAATTTTCTTTCCACCACCAACCCTACCACATACTGACTCAACATCTTGCGGTGGATAAAGCAGTTCCATTCTGAATTTATGTTTGGTTATTTTCATTATGTTCTTGGGTGTTTAATAACTACATAGCCCAATAAAATCAGCAGTTGCACAGCCATGTTGTTTTCTGCCTGTCTGAGAGACCATGATGAGAAGGTCTGACAAGAATGAAAACCACAGTGCCAAACCCTACAGCTTGGAAAAGACACCAAAATATATTTTTTTACAGAGCCTCCAGGCCTATTAAAAGTGTATCCTAAAAGTGTCATATTGCTCTGTTCCACTAAAATCTGGTGACTAGAAAACTCTGTTTTCTTAAAATATTATACCAAATGTATAATGTATAATTTGCATAGATTTAAAACATGGTTTTATATCTTACTTTAAAATGTATCTGTAACCTAATGCAAAAGATTACTATATTAAAATGATGTAATCAATTACTTTCCATCAACTGCCAGAGTTCCAGAAACATGAGTCCCCTACAGAGCAGAGCCAGTAGGGTCACACACATTACAATTGTGAAAACTGTATTTATAAGTAAGAAACCTTCTAATAAAACCATGTTTTACTATCAGCACATAATTACAATTTTAATACACCAATCTATATTCATGAAAGACATACAACTAAAGACATTAAACTGCATAATATTAGCAATAATATGCTACATGAAATTGCTGATGTAACGATTGCCCGAGTGCCACATGGCGCGGAACAAGACGCACAGACTCCCTCGACTTGGTGAAACATTTAATGACATGGAACGTAAAAGACAATGGTGGCACTCACACATAACATTAACAGTGAAAATCAACACACAACGCTGACAATAAAGACTGTAACATTAACACAGGCTAGACACACATGGATACTAACATTATACTCAGACGCTAACAAACAATGACCAACACTCAACAATGACAAACATTCAAAGTTAAACCCTGTGCATGTGTGTGCCATCACGGGGGTGTGGCTACAAACAAGAGTGAACAGTACCACATCACTTGGGGTGGGGGGGGGGGGGGAGCATCCCATGACAGCTGATAAATGATAACTTGGGAAAAGGGGTTCCCTCCATGTATCAGAAAAGAAAACACTCCTACTACTCTACAAATTAAACAGAGGAGAAAACAAGTCAATATTCATTTTGTGTACCTTTATAAAAGACTTGCACAGCACTGTCACAGTAGCTAATCACATTTGAATAGATTTGCAATAGTGAAACATAAACAGAACACCAGGTCCTTTGTATATAATTAAAGACAAACAGTAAATAGAAATTTTGACCTTATATTTTATAAAAACTTACTCACATGTTAAACTTTTAAATAAACACAAGTTATATTTAATACAAAAGCTGTCATGTGTGACAACAGACATAGGATTTGTCGCCATTTCTTTTTCTGTTTACTCTGGTCATGTTTTATTTTATCTTCAGTGTTACCCCTTTGCCTCTGTTTGTTTTGCCCTTCGTGTTCGTATTTCCCTTGTTTAGTAAACCACCTCCTGCATTTGCATTCTGTCTTTTGCCTCGTTCCAGCTGGAATTGTGACAGAAAATATTAAAACAGGGTTGCTAGGAAGGTGGCCAATCTTTATACTTGCTCTTTGATCTCTCCTGGTCACAGTTTCTCCCCATTGGTTGTCAGCTGTATTTCTTGGAGAGCTACTGTACTGGAGTGACCTTTGACCTGGGGGAGTGTAATGTATATGAGAGATACAGTACAGAAGTGACCTTTGATCTTAGGCCGTTGCCTCTGTGTCCCACTCATTTTTGACATAGTCATTATGTTCAGTGTATGAGGAGTTTCCAGTGCAGCTCTGTAAAATTGTAAAGATATGTTTGTTTATTTCCTTCTAAATCATATTGTTCAGTTAAACATCAGCTGATAACTACTCAAAGAATTCATCAGTAGAACAATGGAAGAAAATGTGCAGCTGGGAGCCAGTGGATTAAAACATTTAAGGTGAGAATGTGATGGGATATGTGGTGATGTACTTATAGTAGATTTAAAAGACATTGGAGCTCCATTCTTTAAGGTGAGAATTTGATGGGATATGTGGTGATGTATTTATAGTAGATTAAGTCATTGGAGCCCTATTCTTTAAGATGAAAATTTGATATGTACAGATAGATTAAGATGCGGGCATTCATACAATTTGCTGTTGAAGCTGAATATTAATAACTGGCAAACATTTATTGTTTTCCTTCATATTAAGTTTTCATATTACTAGCATTACAATACAGTACATTACATTGAATAATGTGAGAAAACAGCTTAAGCTTTAATTAGCCACACCACTGCTTTTATGATGGTTTATGATCTTGAAGAGTGACATTTAGAGATGCCTGGTCCCAGTATCCACCACTTCCTGCAGTGCAGGGATCAATGTTCATCTTGAAGTCTCTGGATCTGGTTTTACACTGTTTAGTTTTACTACTATAATGAATGATAAAATGGCTGATATCAATAAAACGTGTTTCAAACACTATCCAATACAGGAACAACAATTCACATTACAATACTCTTCCTCAAAAGGATTCTATTAAGAAATTACAAAGCAAATCATCCAGAGCTGCAGAAGTTCCCTTTATTCCAGAGCCCTGCTTGTGAAAGCTGGAGGAATTTAAATCTCTGCAGAAGTGGCTAGTTCTGTTCTACACATCAACAGTAGAATTAGTTATTACATCAACCATCTCAACCTGGTTCAGCTCTGCAACTATGCATGCCAAGCATAAGCTACCATGTATTGTGAAAGTGCAGACAAGCTCATCAGCTCCCCAGCCTTACAGACATAGACTCATCAATTGTACAGAAGAGAGTGAGAAAAGTCATGGCTGACCCTCACACCCCAGCTACTCTCTCTCCCAGCCTCACTCATATATATATATAAATAATTGTAAACTTTATGTAATATTTTAATGTAATATTTATATAATTTCTTTCCAGATACCGTGTTTCTTATATTAATTTTAGCTTAATGTAAGATTCATATATGGTCTCTTGTTCAGGATTTGGACTTTGTTTGGACTTTATCTTGGCATGATGATCATAAAATGTAGCCCTGAAAGATGAATCAGATATAATGAGTGAAGTTTGGATTTTAACATGCCATCAATACAGGCTTTCAGCATATTGTGGAGTGAATGTTTTATATGAAGAGGAATGTCATTTACAAATCATCTATCATAAAGATCATTAAACTGCAGTACTGAAAGTTACATCAAATATGGGGAGTTTTACAAGGCCAAGGACATGCTTACAGACCTTAATTTATTAAAGTTACAGTTTTTTTCCAGTACACATTTTACTCTGTATAGAATCTATGTAGCTGGTTTTATCGTGTTGAGATTAAATGGAAAGTGGCATTATGGGATCTAATGGAGCTTTTGCAGAGCTTTATTATGAGATATCTCAGAAGTGCTGTGAGAGTGGCACCATGTATCCAAGATAGTGTGGGGACCTGTGGAGTACATCAAGGTTTAAAATATTTGTCTTTTCTGAGCTCTAATACATTTTTCCTATGGTGCAGAACAGATCTAAACTGGAAAACGTGCAATCACATTATTGCTATGTAGATGATTGTAGTCTGAGCTTTATTCTATTCTGATTGCTATGTAGATGACTGTAGTCTGAGCCTTACTCTGTTCTGAATGCTATGTAGATGATTGTAGTCTGAGATTTACTCTTGTCTGAATGCTATGTAGATGGGTATACTTTGACCGTTACCCTGTCCTGAGAATCATAAAACCTTAGTGCTCAGTAAGATTCACAAGATACAATGGGCTTGGCAAACAGAAAGCTCAGAGATATTCTTCCTTTAATAAAGGGTTTCACCACCTCTATATGGTTATGCACACACATAGGACAGTAGGTAGCCTCGACAAATAAGTATCAAAGTTCATGTGCCCGTGGTCACAGTGGCTGCTGTGCTGTGCTGTTATCTGATATTATTCTTTTTAAAATGCTGGTTACAGCCTATGAACCACTGGGGCATAAGTTATTGGTTATAGTTCTAATGTGATAACAGAGATGTGTGTCTGAATGTGTGTACTGTACCTGTTTGTGGGAACAAAGATCTGTCCTCTGTGTGTGTGTGTGTGTGTGTGTGTGTGTGTGTGTGTGTGTGTGTGTGTGTGTGCGTGTGTGTGTCTTTGCATTGTATTGTGTGACAGAGGAGAAATGGAAAAAATTCCTCTTATACAGTTACACTCTCTATCTCATGCAGTTAAACTAATTATGAGGTCTGACCAGGTAAAAGCTATCCCTGAACTGTGAACATAAAACTTTGAACATGTTTGTGAACTTTCAGTAATCTGGAGTCTGTTGTCCTTTTTCACGATGCAGGATGTCCATTTCAAAACTGCTGCTGGACATTCTAGAGGAGCTGAAGATAGAGGACCTGAAAAAGTTCCAGTGGCATCTGATCAACAGTGTAGAAGATGACAAACGCATCCCAAAGTCTCATCTGGAGAATACAGACAGACTTGACACTGTGGACAAGATGGTGCAGAAATATGGCCCAAATGGAGCTGTGGAGATCACACTGGCCATCCTGAAGAAGATGAACCTCAACCACCTAGCTGCACCCTTGAGGACCAAGCACAGTGAGAATAAAGCAGGTGAAATCATGTTCACTATTTAAACTCACTATTTCAGGATTTTATATGTTCATGGCATTTGAGTTTGTTTTGTTAAGGAACTCAGTTGAAATGTGTGTAACATGCAGTATGTAGTGGAAAATAATCCTTAGTTAATTTCAGTGCAGGATGCCAGATAGCTAACATTCCATAACAGCTGCTGCCCATTGTAAAGGATCTACAGAGGTTCCAGTGATAGTTTACATTTTAATTCACAGATAAACATCCCAAAATACATATTTGAAATAAGGGGGAAGATGGGCTGAAATATAATAAATACATTATTGCATTTGAAACGGGAGTAATATAAATGGCAGTATACAGTTCCTTGTGTGGCTTTGTGTAATGCAGCAGGTTCTGTTGAAATCTTCATGTTGGAAGCTGTGAGCCAGTGATCTTCCTGTTTTAATGATGTCACTTATGCACTAAAACAACTCAAATCCATTAACACAGTCCAGTACATCCTCAGAGGACTTAACAGTAGACAACTCACTAAAATGACTGTTGAGCCACAAACACTGTGAGCAAACACCAGCTAATTTCCCTTTCATCTTAAGAATGGGACACTCAGACACTTCATGTCCAGTTTTTTATGTTTTGCAATAAAAACAGACTACGTCAACACAACGGCTGTGGTTCACCACTTGAGGGGCAGCAACAGAACTGGTCACTGCCACCGGAGAATTCCAGTAAGAGTTTGTGCATTTAGAACACTGTGGTGGAAATCTTCTTGGACTGGTTAGAGAAACAATGATTGCAGTGATTGCTGTGCTATGAACTGACACGAAGGCAAGTGTAAAAAATTTAAAAAAAGTTTATTGAAAGACTCAGCCTGAGGGCGTCTCAGTTACACACACAAGTGTCTGTAAGGGAGAGGGCGACACCCCCCCTCTCTCCACCCACCTTTATACTGTTCATCCAAAGCAGGAGAGAAAAAGGAACAACTCCCATCCAGGAGCTGTTTTGCTCTGCTGCACCAATCTTCCCAGCAGCAGCGTCAAGAACCTGGGTGGGTCAGATAGTGGGCAAGGTCAGGGTCAGAGACAGAAGAGGAACCGTCTGTAACATCCCGACTTTCAGCACAAACAGTTAAAGTGGTGGATTAAGTATATAGTTTCCATTACAACCACCATACAACTTACTGCCTAAGTCAGTTTTATGAGTTGAGGGTGAATTCACCAGCCAGAGGAGCTGAATCAGATTATATGAATCATGCACATGTTTTTTTCTTCCCACTTTTTAACAGCTGGAGAAAAAAGTGATATCAGTAGACAAATTAAAATAAAACACTATATACTTACTGTTTATCAAGCTTCCAGAATCCTCTAAAGCAGACTATAACTTTCAGTACCAATTTGTATGCATTCAAAATAGATGTTTTGACATTCTCATACGTAGAGCTTTCCTCAATGATACAAGATGAATACACATACTGTGCCTTCTCCATTAGTTAATAAATAAATACATTTATTATCGCACAGCCTGAATGTTGTTACAGCTGTTAATATAATTACACAATCTAAAAGAATTGCAGTTTCCTAGATGTAGCTATTTAAAATATTTTTTGAAGGCATAATTTTTTTTTTTTACATTTTTAATTAGTGTTTCAGTATCTCATCATTAACACACTGAACACTGGAAGACACATCACATCGTATCACCCGAGATTACCCATCTTACCTAACACAGTTAGTGCACAAGTAAAGCCCTGCACACATACTGTAATTATGAACTAATGGAGGTAGCACTGGCCAAAGACAGAAGCCAAAGCTAAGTTGCAGAAACTAAGAACTAATATCCAGCTTGTTTCAGTTAAGGACTCATCAAGCCATTACAGACTGTTCCATCTCATAACAATGCTCAAAACTTTGACTCTCATATGGGGTCTTTTTGATATCTCCTTATTTGGTAGTACTACTGATAGTTATTCTGCTCTAAAAGTGGTAAACAAACTTCAGAGAGAACATGATATAAAGTAAACATTTTGAAATTACATTAAAACAGACACTTTCCTTATCCACAGGTTATATGAATCACATAACCTTTTTCTTCTCACTTTTTAACAGGTGGAAGGAAAAGTGATATCAGTAGAAGAATGAAAATAAAATATAAGGAAAAATGTGAGAGGTTGTATGAGGAGGCTCCACTAGAATGTGATCGTGTGCCTATAAAAGACACTTACACTGAAGTTTACATGATCAAAGGATGCACAGGAGGCGTGAACACAAAGCATGAAGTGAGACAGGTGGAGGAATTCTGCTCCAAAACAGAAACAGCAGTCACACTCAGTGACCTCTTCAAAGTGCAGTCTACTGAAAACAAGCATGGTACTAAAGTCCTGACATTGGGAATAGCTGGAGTGGGAAAAACAGTCTCTGTATACAAGTTCATTCTTGACTGGGCTGAAGAGAAGTGCAACCAGGACATAGATTTCATCATGTACCTCCCATTTCGAGAGCTGAACTTGATCAAGGATAAAAAGTATAACCTCTCAGAACTACTTTGTTACTTCCATAATGAACTCTCTGGATACGAAAAGGAGATATTAAATGAAAAACATCGGCTGCTTTTTATACTGGATGGACTGGATGAAAGTAAAATTCCTCTAGATCATTATCAAAAGAAGGTGTCTATTGTAACAAAGAAGACTTCTCTTGATAGATTAATAACAAACCTCATAAATGGAGAATTGCTTCCTTCTGCTCACCTGTGGATCACTTCACGACCTTCAGCAGTCAATAAAATAAATTACCAATACTTTAACCCTGTTACAGAAATCCGTGGATTCAATGACCCACAGAAGGAGGAGTACTTCAGGAAGAGAATCAGAGATCAAGATCAAGCCACCACAATTCTCTCACACATAAAGACTGCAAGAAGCCTTTATATCTTGTGTCACATACCCGTCTTATGCAGGATTTCAGCCACCGTGTTTCAGGAAATCCTGAAGAATGGTGCGGACATGAAAAATGCTCCCACAACTCTGACAGAAATGTATCTACATTTTCTGCTGTTTTTCACAGAGCAAATGACTGAGAATTACAGCATAAGGCAAAGCACTGACAATGCAGGTTCGTCCGAGACAAGAAGAGCAAAGGTGCTGGATATCGTGAAGCTTGGAAAGTTCGCTTTTCATCTGCTGCAAAAAGGACAACTTCTGTTCTATGAAAATGATCTGAAAGAATGTGGCATTGATTTCCAAGAAGCTTTAATGTACTCTGGAATTTGTACACAAATCTTTAAACTGGGGAGGAAGATCTACAGCTTTGTGCATTTAAGCTTCCAGGAGTTCCTTGCTGCTGTATTTGTGTACCTAACATTGAGAGATGAAGGCAACCCACTCCTTAAAACCCCACTGGAGAAAATGAAATGTTTAAAACACACACTGTGTGATCTGCTCAAGACAGAGGTGGATAAGGCCATGAGGAGCAAAAATGGACACCTGGACATTTTCCTCCGTTTCCTCCTTGGCCTCTCACTGGAGTCCAATCAGACGCTCCTGAGTAGTTTACACCCAGAACTGGAGATCAGAGCAGAGAGTTTAGAGGAGATTGTGAACTACATCAAGAAAATAATCAATAGATCAAAATCATTTGAAAAGACTTTTAATCTATTCCACTGCTTGAGTGAACTGAACGATAACTCCCTGACAAGTGAAATCCAGAACTTCCTGCACTCAGGAGACCTCGCAACACAGACACTCTCATCTGCACAGTGCTCAGCTCTGGTGTTTGTGTTGGTGAGGTCAGAAGAGATTCAAGAGAAATTTGAGCTGAAGAAATTCAGGCCATCAGATAAAGGACTGAAGGGACTACTTCCAGTAGTGAAAAACACAAGACGAGCTCTGTAAGTATCTTTTGGATTAATAATTTTCATTTTTAAAGGTTTTTATTACTGAAGCTCCTTCTTTAACTAATCAAATTATGTGAATGCATTTCTCAGTCAGAGCAAACTGAACAATAGTTTTCATTTCCAGTGGTAAAAGGTTGTAATGTAAGTATATTTTCAATGGTGAACATTGATTGGGCAATGGCATTTCTGAGAGCAACAACATTAAAGAACATACAAGCTTTTATCTTAAGAGCAGACCAATGCATTCCAAAATTACTGCAACTTCTTCTTACCAGTTGGAATGCAACACATGACTGTCATTCTGTCATTCAAATGTCCCACTGGTTTCTCTGACAAACACTCAGAGAAGACACATGGAGTCAAGACACAGGAGTGTTCAGCAAGGAGCTCTGTACAGAGACAGAGAATATATATACATTTTTTCTTTGTTTGTTTGTGTGTGTGTGTGTGTGTGTGTAAACAGAGACAGAGAATATATATGTTGAAACTGATAGTCTAACAGGTTAACAATAGTGAACGGCAGTGGGAGCTGAGTGATTAAGGTACTTGACTGGTATTCAGAAGGTTGCCAGTTCAAGCCCCACCTTTGCCAATGTTGGGGCCCCTGACCAAGACCCTTATTAGTCAAGTTGTAATCAATCATAATTGTAAGCTGCTAAGGATAAAAGTGCCAGGTAAATGTCATGACAGGAATGGAAATGGGGGTGTGTGCAGTTCCCATTATTATCTAAAAGAGATGTTTAGTCTAGAATAGTCTATTTTAACAGATTTGTATGGAATTTCCTTCACATTTAAGATTTTAGGGTTATAAAAAATGGAAAATTCATATTTGAAAGATCAAGTTAAGAACCATTCGTTGGTTTGTCTCCCCTGAATGAGACCTGTTATAAATAAACATGAATTAGTGTGTGTTTAGGCTGGTGAGGGGTATTGTGAAGTTAAGGGACCTGTTTGTGAATTACAGATGTGTAGTGTAAGCTCAATGGAAAGACCCCAACTGGAACTGTAGGGGTCCACCAGCTGAGAACACTGTTCAGTAGTAATGTTCCACTGTTGTACTACCTGGTAAATTGCTGTGTAGACATATTAGGTGGGATATAGCATAAAACAAGTTCACTCAGATACTGAGAACCAGACCATTTAGTGCTTTATATGTTAATCAGAGAATTCTAAAGTCTGTTTCAAATTTAACTGTAATAAGAAGACCATTAAACCTGCCCATGTAGCTGCCAAAATATATTTGTAGACTGGCAGTCTGAAGAAGCACAATTCATGTTTTTCTTAATATTTACAATTTTGTCATTAAAATATTTAATAAATGTATCACTGCTACATTTCTGCAGAATAAGGAGTTCGATTTCAGTTTGCTTTTCCTTCTATTAGAGATGATAAATATAGTGATTTTTGCCTCAATGAGGACACGCTCATATTCAATGAGACTACTTTTCCAATCAATCTTAAATACTTCTAATTTAGTATTCCACCATTTACACTCCAAGCTTTGCACGGATTGCTTAAACTATGTATATGGTCATTATATCAAGGTGTCACTTTTTGTTCAAACTATATGTACGGTTGTAGTACCAAGGTGCCAGTCTTGTTTTGATAAATATTTTTATTTAAAATGATGCAGAATTAATTCTCAGTGTGCTCAGTTATACATTTAAGTATTTCAGGATCTACAGGTAAATCAGTGTTTGTGAAATTTGGTAAATTATCAATAAATGCAGCTGTAATAGCAAATCTCTAATTAGTTTACTGTGATAGTTGGGAGGCTGATGAACAGCATGGTTCACACACCCTTCATATAAAGAAGTTGTCAGATATGGTCTCACTTTGAAGGATGACTGCTACAATATTGAGAAGATTAGATCTAAAGTATGGTTACAATTATGAGATAAGATTAGATCCAATGTA
The DNA here is from genome assembly GCF_041902795.1 of Electrophorus electricus. NCBI lineage: Eukaryota > Metazoa > Chordata > Actinopteri > Gymnotiformes > Gymnotidae > Electrophorus > Electrophorus electricus. The sequence continues at coordinate 25,514,302 of NC_137497.1, read as the reverse complement.
TGGGTACAATTATCAGATAAGATTAGGTCTAAAGAATGGTTACAATTATGAGATAAGATTAGGTCTACAGAATGGTTACAATTATGAGATAAGATTAGGTCTAATGTATGGTTATAATTCTGAGATAAAATTAGGTCTAAAGTATGATTACAATTATGTGTAGAGCTCTTTAGTTCACATACTGAAGCTGAGAGTCTCTTATAACCAGGGCTCTTTAGTTCACATTCTGAAGCTGAGAGGTCCCTATATCCAGAGACCCCTTAACAGGCTGATTAGCCCATGTTTCACTGAGTAGGTCAACCATGTTGGACATGTGGACCTGAAATGAACGGTGCTCAGCCCTACAACTATGCTGTTGAGACATCACTCATTCGCTCCTCTGCAAGGGCTCTAATACCAGAGCTGGGGGCTCACTGTCTATGCCTGCAGCATCCAAAGCTGCTAGACTAGGTCCTACAGTCTGCACTCTACACCAGATACTACAGTGTGCTCTCTAGACTAGATACTATAGTGTGCTTTCTAGATCCTACAGTCTGCATTCTAGACTAGATCTTATAGTCTGCTCTCTAGACTAGATACTACAGTCTGCACTCTAGGCTAGATACTATAGTGTGCTCTCTAGATCCTACAGTCTGCACTCTAGACTAGATGCTACAGTCTGCACTCTAGACTAGATCCTACTGTCTGCTCTCTAGGCCTTTCCATTGGCTGAATGCACTGTTCTAAAAGATAAGTCTTCTCCATTAAATTAAACACTTCTCACAGTAACATTTATTGCTAAGGATTAATCTACACTTCTCACAGATACATTTATCACTAATGATTAATCTACACTTCTCACAGATACATTTATCATTAATGATTAATCTGCACTTGTCACAAGTAAGCTTATCAGTAATGATGGAGGAAGAGTAGCTAAACATGCTGCACTCAACACATGCAACAAATGACTGAAGTCATGGTGAAATACAAATAGCAGATAGCTAGTAGGATACTTAGCTTTGGTTGGTTGTCTGCACTGGCACATTTTGAATGGTGTCCTGTGACTTGTAGGCATTGTTGATATCAGAATTGTATGCAGTTGCAGAAAATGAATAAACAATAGGACAATACAGTAAAGATTGGAATACCTAAACAGTGTTGTTCATGTGAAGTAATTTCAAAAATAGGAAACAGCATCACATGGACTTCGTTCATGACCTGTGTCTCATATTTTGCGCGCACACACACACACACACACACACACACACACACACACAAAAAAAAAAAATTAGTAATATCTTTTCATTATCAAACTCATTTTGTGTTGTCTGTAGATCCTCTGATTGAACTGTGTTTTGAACTGTATGTATTGCTTTGCAGACTATCTGGCTGTGGTCTCACTGAAGAGTCCTGCAAATCTCTCACATCAATTCTACAATTAAAAAGCTCCACACTGATAAAGCTGGAGATGAATAATAATGACCTGCAGGATTCAGGAGTGAACCATCTCTGTGCTGGATTGAAGAGTCCACACTGTAAACTGGAGATTCTCAGGTAAGCTTTCTGTTAATTCATTCTCGAATGGAAACATTATGGTGCACAATTTATCAAATGTAATTGTCCTCTTCTTTAAAGAAATTACAAAACTACCTTGTAATGCAACATTAACAGAGTTTAAATAAGGCACCGCACTGACCACACTGTGGCCACAAAGAGTTACATTTTACTGCATGATCAGATTTTCCATAACTAGTAGTAAAAAAATTATAATAATAAAAAAAATAAATAATAATAATAATAATTATTATTATTATTGTTGTTGTTGTTGTTTTCATCATCATTATTAATGTTATATTGTTATGTTGTTGTTGTGGTTGTTGTTAGTTAGGCAGTATGGTGGCTTGGTGGTTAGTCCATTTGCCTCTAAGCACTTGGGTCTGAGTCCCTATTTGAGTGGAGTTTCCATGTTTCTGTGAACACTAGGGTGTTGGGTTTAAGTGCCTATCTGGGTGAAGTTTCCATGTTCATCCTGTGTCTGTGTAGGTTTCCTCCAGGGTCTCTGGTTTCCTCTCACAGTACATAAATATGGAAGTTAGGTTAATTTGTATATTCTAAATTGTCCTCTTTGAGTGTATGTATGTCCAGTAATGGTTGGTGCTCTGTGTGTATGTCTGTTCTGTGATGGTTGATGCTCTCTATGTATTTATGTCCAGGGATGGTTGGTGCTCTGTGTGTGGGTAAGTCCAGGGATGGTTGGTGTTCGGTGTGTGTGTCCAGTGATGGTTGGTTCTCTGTCCTGTTCTAACCTTCTCCCCTTCCCCTGCACCCAGTGCAGTCCACTGGGCACTGCAGCTCATTTATGGACTCTGGCTGTAACATTCTTTATGAATTAGTTTATTTATTAACTTTTCAGAGTATCCAATAAGAAGACCATTACATCTGCCCATGCAACTGCCCATGAGGAAGCACAATTAATATTTTTCTTAATATTTACAATCTTGTCATTAAAATATTTCCAAAATGTATTACTGCTACATTTCTGCAGAACAAGGAGTTTGATTTCATTATGCTTCTTGTTAGTTTGTAGTATTAAATAAGAATCTTGTTTTCTTTTCTTTCTATTACAGATGATAAATATAGTGATTTTTGCCTCAATGAGGACACGCTCATATTCAGTGAGGCTACTTTTCCAATCAAGCTTAAATACTTCTAATTTAGTATTCCACCATTTACACTCCAAGCTTTGCACAGATTGCTTAAACTATGTATATGGTCATTATATCAAGGTGCTAGTCTCTTTTTGTTCAAACTATATGTACAGTTGTAGTACCAAGGTGCCAGTCTCCTTTTGCTAATTATTTTTATTGAAAATGATGTAGAATTAATTCTCAGTGTGCTCAGTTATACATTTATGCTCAGTTATACAATGTTTGTTAAATCAGGTAAACTATCAATAAATGCAGCTATAATAGCCAATATTATATATTATAGCCAATATATATATATATATATATATATATATATATATATATATATATATATATATATATATATATATATATATATATATATATATATATTACATTTAAATAAATTATAGCAAATTAATAAGTAATTAGTGTACTTTGACAGTTGGGAGGTTGATGAATAGTGCTCTTCAAACACACTTCATATAAGGAAGTTGTCAGATATGGTCTCACTTTGAAGGATGACTGCTACAATATTGAGAAGATTAGATCTAAAGTATGGTTACAATTATGATATAAAATTAGGTCTAATGTATGGTTACAATTATGAGATAAAATTAGGTTTAAAGTATGCTTACAAATATGAGATAAGATTAGGTCTAAAGTATGGTTACAATTATGTGTAGAGCTCTTTACTTCAAGTACTGAAGCTGAGAGTCTCCTATAACCAGAGCTCTTTAGTTCATGTACTGAAGCTGAGAGTCTCTTATAACCAGAGCTCGTTAGTTCAAGTACTGAAGCTGAGAGTCACCTATAATCCAAGCTCTTTATTTCATGTACTGAACCTGAGTCCCCTATAATCAGAGCTCTTTATTTCATGTACTGAAGCTGAGAGTGTCCTATACCAGACAGAACACAGCACACAGCAGAGCAGCAGTAACAGAGAGATGAGACACAGCACACAGCAGAGCAGCAGTAACAGAGAGACTGGACACAGCACACAGCAGAGCAGCAGTAACAGAGAGACAGGACACAGCACACAGCAGAGCATCAGTAACAGAGAGACAGGATACAGCAGAGCAGCAGTAACAGAGAAACAGCATACAGCAGAGCAGCAGTAACAGAGAGACAGGACACATCACACAGCAGTGCAGCAGTAACAAAGAGTAAACAGAGGGAATTTTCTCGAGTCTATGAAATTACTAAATTTGACCCTTTTCTGGGGAAGCATGGCATGCCCTCAGAAATTACTTCCTGTTCCATTGGATCACAGAATGAAATGATCCACTGTTGTTCTCCAGAGCTCACATAATATATAGTAGCAGAATTAAATGAATTTGGTATGTGCACTATCATGTCTGTTGAGGACAGAGATTCTGTTATTTCCAATTTTCCAGCAATCATTAAGTGGTCATCAAGCATAAAGATACCCACAACTGTTGGCCTTCTAGAAAATCTTTGCAAATTTTTGAATGTATATCTGCTCATTATATTTGAAAACATTTTTGTGGTCACAGAAGGATTTCATCAGTGCGATCTTTCAAAAGCCACTGACATTAAATAGGCTGAAAAACAACACTCTGAAAGACTTGCAATAGACCGATATGTCAGAAGAACTTTATAGGACAGCTATGGTGTACATCTGAGATTTAGATAATTCCAGACACTCAAGCAGTGTACAAACTGCTGGATGCTCTAATGTTCCCATCTTTGAGACAGACTGTGCAGGCTGCTCTAACCACAGTGAACAGCTGTAGCTATGACCGCTCTTTTAGTGCTCTTACTCACTTGCATACATTTACATTTACAGCATACATGGCTCCAGAGCACAATGGGCCAAATATGTGTAGAGCCCAGTATTGTAATAACTTACCAATAATATAATAAACCCAGAAATATAATGAAGGTTTGCACTTAATAATATTGTAAGCAGAAGAATGAAGATGGTGTAAAGTAAACTGGATTATGTAGAGAAAAGGCTTCTGCAGGCTTCAGTGTAAGGCCTCAGAAGGCCTCTGTGTCAAGTCTTGGACTAAAGCCAGGACATCACGAGCTGGACCAAAAGAAAGTTTTATTGTGATGAACACCAGGTGCTTTGAATGAGATCATTGTCTTAACAAAATCAATAAATAACACACCTTACATTTGGAGATAATGGCATTGGAACTGGATAATTGTATAAATAAAGTAATAAAATATGTTGGGGTATCCTAAGGTCAGAGGCCCTTTTGAGTCTGTACATGCAGAACAGAGGCTCTAATGCAAGTGGTTTCAAGGCTTCTGTACAAGTCTAAGGCAGATTTCTCTGAACTGTTCCCATAAGAAATAACTTCATTAGTGTTGGAAAAGATCTCTGTTTTTAAAAGACTTGAAAGCCTCTCAGAGCTCTGTGGCTAAGCAAGGTTCATTATCTTACCACAAGGGCAGAGTGATACTAACCTGCAACATCATCTTGCAGGTGTTTTGTGGTGTGAGGTGAGATCATCATTGTTTTAAAAAAAGGAAAATATTCCAATGGGATATGATGGTGTCAAACTTTAATTTGCATATATTGAATAATGTATGTTTGAACATAGTTGTGGAGATTTCAAACAACAGCATGTAAAGAAGGTGGGGCGATTACATAATCACTTCTGAAAACTATAAAAATGTGTGTTGTGTGTGACTGTTAGACATATTCTAGACTATGCCTCGTTTCTAACATTGAGCTCAGAATAAAGACGGGACCAGCTATTCTCTTCAATTAATTCCTGAGTCTACGTGTTTATTTTCAATTTAAGGTTTACTTAATAAAATTACTGGAATGTGGGAAAAATCTAGGAACCACACTAGCTAGCTAATCAATGTTACCAAAACCAAGTCCAGGTGACTAGCAACCGGTGTTGGATCTCGACAGGAAATTCTAGTCAGACTGATTCATCTGACACTGTCCATCTCAAAATGTTTCACTCTATAATTGTGTACCTTTCTACATATTTTGTATATGGTTTGAAATCCTCTCAGAAATCAGCTTGTTAGCTCCAGCTTTATCTAGCTAGCTACATATGAACATTACAGGAAAGTAACAGTTCACTAACTCTGCTCTCACTAGCAAGAGACCAGAAGAAAGGCTCAGGTAACGGTCCAGATTTATATCTACATAAATAGGTAGATCATTTATTTTTGTTTCTGTCTGTATTCATTGCTAACGATATTGTGCTATCATTTTTGTAGAAAGTGCCTAAGTTAACTAGATATATTTTTTTCTGTCAGATTTGGTGTCACTCTATCATGGTGTGTGTGTGTGTGTGTGTGTGTGTGTGTGTATTTGTGTTCACATCAGATATTTTGTGTCAGGTAGATCGAAAAGTTGATTAATTCTCTGAGAATTTGATTTGCTTTTAAAAGAATTGGTATCCAGTTCCCCATATGCATTAGTATAACTATCTATGTGTGATGCTAGGAGGCTAAGCACATATATTTATTTGTACATGTCACGATCAGTTCCTCCCAGGTTCCGTGTTCCGTGTTTTCCCAGTCTTGTGTTTTTTAGTTAGTCTATAACAGGAGAGAGGTGGGGGGCGAACACACATGCAAAGTACCAGCAACTTGGACTTGAGAATGAGTAGAATCCAAAACAGGGGAAGACTTAGTGAAAATGATAAACACTACAATGTAAATAAATAACTAGTTTAATAACAAACACCAGGAACAAACAAAAAGATAAGAGGCCAATTCAGAGTGAGGGTGAGTACTGGATAAATGAGGAAACTAAATATTAAGGGGGAACGTAGGAGATAACAAGGAAGCATAACACTCAGACAAACAGGGTAAAAAACAAGGAAAGGGAAAGAAACCTAAAGGGAGCAAAGCGACGTGGAAAGAGACTAGACTACAATGTGGGATTATATAGCAGGAAAGAAACTTAGAAAAGTACACAGAGATAACTAAACACAGATATTACCGAACCACAAATGTAATGACAGAAACAATGACCAACAACCAAGAGACGTAGGAACGGGGTTTACATAGGACTACAATTAGGGACAAACTCAGAACAGCTGGAGACTCAGGGGAGGAGATAGGGAACCATGGAGATAAATGAAAACCCGGAAGTGATTCGGTTGCCATGACAATGAGGGACGTTCAGGTCTGCGGACAAGACAGTAGACAACACAACAAAGACGTATCATGGTCAAACATTGAAAAGAAAAACAGCAGACCTTTATACAAGCATACTAATGACAAAACAAGGATCAGGTGTGGAACACAGGGAGAGTGTGGCCACACGAACGAACACACACACGGGGAGATATCTGGGAGGAGGGGACGTACCGTGACACTATGATTCTAGTTAGTTATAGTAGCTTGCTCTAGTTTAGCTAAATAAATGTTTAGATAAATGCCTTATGAGTAAATGGTGTATTCTTATGCATTAGTCACTTCAATAAAACCCTCTGGAAGATTATGTGGATAATAACACAGTAATCAGGGATTAGCCACCATGGCTAATGTTGATTGCTTCATATGTATTTGAATCCATTTGATACAGAATAAGGAGGATGTTGTTAATAGTAGTGCTAGCTAATGAGATACCTACAGCGTAATAGTATATAGACCAGTGCATATATATATATATATATATATATATATATATATATATATATATATGTTTGTGTGTGTGTGTGTGTGTGTGTGTGTGTGTGTGTGTGCTGTTGTTTCTGACCTACTGAAGGCCATAATCATCTGTTCCTCATGTATATGTGACAGGACTCCCTGTATCATTGATCCTACTGTATGTAGCTCTGCTGTACAGTAAGTTGTTGTAAATGTCTTTGGCTGTAAATGTGTTACGGTGCGTTGGCTAATACACTAAAACTATCAGAACATTTCATACACACCTCAGAATCAACTCACTACACGAAAACACTTCATACACAGCTCAGAATCAACTCACTACACCAAAGGGTACCCCTGTGTCACTTACACGGGTTCTCTGTCAACAAGAACACTTCATCCTTCCTAACAAACTGAAGAACACTCACACCAGCTAACATGACAAGATGAGTCAAGTCTTTAATATTGTACGTGAGTGAGACAGAGAAACCTATTTCTGTGTATGTTTGTGTGTGTGTGTGTGTGTGTGTTTGAGAGAGAAAACAGATATTTCAGAATTATAATTTCTTTACCCTAAGATATTACCTCTCTCTCTCTCTCTCTCTCTCTCTCTCTCTCTCTCTCTCTCTCTCTTTTCTATTCAGCTTTACTGGCATGACCATGTGTACTAACAGTATTACAAAAAATAACATGAATGAACCTTTGCAATTGAGGAACGTAGGAATTCTGTTATAATAAATAACTTGAAAAGAACTGAATTTGGTATGAAATAATAATTGGGAGAAGTGAAAATAAATAACAATAAAAAGAATGGGAAAAAAATAACTAGATAAGTACATAAAGGTGTATATAAACTGGGCAATATAATCTGTGTGTGTGTGTGTGTGTGTGTGTGTGTGTGTGTGTGTGTGTGTGTGTGTGTGTGTGTGTGTGTGTGTGTGTGTGTGTGTATTTGGGTGGGCTACTAATTGTTCCTCATGTTATGACAGGTAAATATGTCACCCAGCTAAAGCACTTAACACTTGTTAGTGTTTGATAGATACTTAAAGTTGGGGTGGATCATCTCAAATTTTGTAAAGTATATGTGATGTATTTGGTTTAATGTTTCACATTCAGTGAGAAAGTGCAGCTCTGTCTCTATAGTGTCTTTGTTGCACTGATGTCTTATATTGGCTGGTCTGGACCGCCAGGCTGTGTTCACTGAGTCTGGACTTTGTCAACATGGTTCTGTGTTTAATATCAGTCACTTTGAGCAGGTTGTCTGCTATGGTGTTCTGTTTCATAGACAGTTAATACTGCATTTTGCTTTGTTTTTGAAGTGATATAATTTGGCTTGATCTGATTGTTTATATTTCAGTGATTTTTCTAATTTCAGAGGAATTATGAATTTTGTGTGAGGGTTGGCACCAGGCGGAGGCCTCGCGTCAACCACACCACTAATCAGGCTTAACACCCAACAGCTGGGATAGACCTTATATAAGCCCAGTGACCCAGTCATACAGTGCTGGGTCTTAGTAAAGTTTTGAGCCAAGCTCCTAGCTGGTAACTTTGGGTATTGAAGTCTGTGAGCCCTTGTGTTGCACCTTTTTTGTGCTCTGCGAGCGTGTTGGTGTTTTTCCCTTCGCTAGTGTTCCACTCTCAAGTCTGTCTCGCTCCCGAGGCTTCCCTTAGCCATTCAAGTTCCTCCCCGTTTTATGGTTTTGTTTGGGAAGTTTTAGTTTGAGTTTTCCCCAGTGCATCGGGGTTGCCATTTCTTCCTGTGGCGTCCTTTGTTCTCCCTTTTTCCATGCTTGGTGTGGTGTTTAGTTTTTCCCATCCCTCCACTGAACCCTGGGCTACGTGGCTGCTAGTCTCCTTCTCAGTCTCTGCTACTGCTCTGATCAAGGTCGTTTTCCTGAATAGAGCAGAGGCTTCACTGCCGTGAAACATGATGGTGCCATTGTGATAAACGTTCACAATTAGGATGATGTTATCCTCATCTTCATCTTCAATAAATATCTTCCATTACATATGCCCCTTTTTATTTGTGGCTTGATATGGCACAGACAGCTCTGTGCCAGGCTTCACTATATTCTGTATACAACAGGAGACTGGTGATGGTGGTTTGGTTCACTATATTATTTACTAGCTACAATAGCATAGGAGCTACTTTTTGGACAAATAAAGTACTAAAATGTATTCAAATTACTGTGAGGTTGATGTTCTTACCTCAATATTCCCTGAAAGAAGGCTTGAATGTAAATGATCCTTTTATGTTTCATGTAATTTTTCCCGACTTCCTTGGCTTTATCCTTAGTTTTGTCCTTAGCTGCAAGATGCTACTGTTCCACTCCTGTTAGCTGCTGTGTGTTTAGATGGTTTCTTGTGTTGTGGAGAAACTATCAAAATTGTTGTTCTCTTGTTTCTTACTTGAAAGTTGAGTTGTTGTTTTTTATCTCTTTACTAATTTACTTTGGTTTATCACATTTTAAAGCCCCTGTACTTGTAAGAATCTTAAGTGCTACAGTTAAACTTGGTAGTTAAACATGGAAGTACTCTCTCTTATCTGTGTGAGTGTGAGAGAGAGGGAGAGAGCTGTTATTTGTGTCTGAGAGAGAGACATAACTATTATGTGGGTGGGTGTGGGTGTATGTGTGAGCGAGAAAAAGAGAGACAGAACTATTGTGTGTGGGTCTGTGTGTGGCTCTTAACCGGAGGTTAGTCTCTCCTATACCCAGAGCTCTGTCTGTGCACCTGCAGGTTTAAGATCATTTTTGAACTATTTGTACTTGTTCACTTTAACACTAGGTATCTGAAATTGTGCACAAAACACAATGATCATTCAGGATTCAAATTGAAGTAGACACTTGGGACAAGACATCCATTCACATCCAGGCTTATTTGTTCATCATTTAGGTTCCGTTTGAGCTAATCTAATACAGAAGAAAATGTCAAAAAAACATAAAACACCTTTGAGTTTTTGGGTGTATAATGTGTCTATTGATGCTGGAGATTCAATTTCACTCATGCTCTACATTTCCTGGTTCACCAGTGTCTTTTCTAATAAATTTCCAAGTTTTGAGAATATACATGAAATGATTAAATAGCTAAGTAGCTAATGTTTTCCAGTAGGTGTTCTAGACTTCTCGAAAGTGTGCAAAAACCTCTCCAAATGCACACAAAGTCATCAGTCACTATGCATCAAGTTTGCATGTTTCTTTTTGCTAAAACATCAGAGTAAGATACTTTAGTAAGTTCCACAACAATATTAGCTTCATAGCATAATTGTTAGCATCATTAGGGGAAAATACTGTAGCTAATACTGTAAATGCTGTAATACTGTAAAGAAATAGTATACTTTCTCATTTATAATTATGATTTGTAGCAAGATTACGAATTTTCCCAGCAGTGAATAGAAACATCCAGTGATTTGCTATGCAAAAATTGAAGCTTGTCCATGCTAGCAGCCACGCTAGTCCAAGCTAGCAGCACCCAAACAACTCCACATAAACTGCAGCTAAAATAAGCCTCTTCCTTTCCATGATGGCTAAAAGTGTTGGCGATCAAATCATTCTTATGGTTGTACGAGTTTCACAAAACAGCGTCAAACCGATGTGCTAGGCTATCTGCTAACAACACTGAAGCACTGACAGTACACAGTATGCAGACCTTTAAACATTAAAGGGATGACTAAAAAAGGAAACCCAGGGGTCTACGTTTTCTTCTAACCCTCCTCTATTTGATGAAAGAGCTGCCAATCATGTGGCTTGCCCTAGAAACACTTGGAAACACCTGGAAGTAAATAATAGTCACCACCCCTTCCCCTTCCCCCTTCACACATAGGTGAGAATTGCCGTCACTCCAAGATGATGATGCTGGAATGGCCAATAGAAATCAATCTAAAATAGAAAAGGGGGTCTAATGCTTTAATCAGGAACACTTTTACGTCAGTAACGTGCATTTTGAGTTACTAAAGGCTGCATATTTTTGGTTTGCTTACGAAGGAACCGATCATGTGCTTTTATGCCCTGCTAAGGGGCGTTGGTGCATAAAGGGGTTTTAATCTGCACTTCTCACAGATATGTTTATCACTAATGATGGAGGAAGAGTAGCTAAACATGCTGCACTCAACACAAGCAATAAATGACTGAAGTCAAGATAGCTAGTAGACACTTAGCTTTGGTTAGTTGTTTGCATCAGCAAGTTTTGAATGGTTGAGTAGTCTCCGGTGACTTGTAGACATTGCTGATATCAGAATTACATGCAGTTGCAGAAAATGAATAAACAATAGGACAATAGTAAAGATTGGAATACCTAAACTGTTGTTCATGTGAAGGAATTTCAAAAATAGGAAACAGCATCACATGGACTTCGTTCATGACCTGTGTCTCATATTTTGTGCACACACACACACACACACACACACACACACACACACACACACACAATAAATAAATAAAATTAGTAATATCTTTTCGTTATCAAACTCCTTTTGTGTTGTCTGTAGATCCTCTGATTGAACTGTGTTTTTAACTATGTATTGCTTTGCAGATTATCTGGCTGTGGTCTCACCGAAGAGTCTTGCAAATCTCTCGCATCAGTTCTACAAACAGAAAACTCCACACTGAGAGAGCTAGAGATGAATAATAATAACTTGCAGGATTCAGGAGTGAAACACCTCTGTGCTGGCCTGAAGAGTCCACACTGTAAACTGGAGATTCTCAGGTAAGCTTTCTGTTAATTAATTCTCGAATGGAACCATTTTGGTGCACCATTTATCAAATATGATTGTCCTCTTCTTTAAAGAAAATACAAAACTGCCTTGTAGTGCAACATTAACATAGTTAAAATAGGAGCCAAATGTCACATTTCTGGTGAAACTAGCTGCATTTCATTAAATGACCACACTGTGGCCACAAAGAGTTACATTTTACTGCATGATCAGATTTTTCACAAGTAATAGTAAAAAAAAATTAAAGAATATAAATAATAATAACAATAACAACAAAAATAAAATAATTATTAGAATTATTATGATCTTATCATTATTATTGTTATGTTGTTAGTTAGGTAGCATGGTGACTTGGTGGTTAATTCATTTGCCTTTCAGCATTAGGGTCTTGGGTTTCAGTCCCTATCTGTGTGGGTTTCCTTCGGGGTCTCTGGTTTCCTCTCATAGTCCATAAACATGGAAGTTACGTTGATTGGATATTCTAAATTGTCCTCTTTGAATGTATGTTTGCCCAGTGATGGTTGGTGCTCTGTGTGTTTATGTATGTCCAGTAATTTTTGGTAATTCACAGGCAGTAAGAGAGAGACAGGACACAGCAGAGCAGCAGTAAGAGAGAGACAGCACACAGCAGAGCAGCAGTAACAGAGAGACAGGACACAGCAGACTGGTGATGGTGGTTTTGTTCACTGTATTCTGTATATAACAGTTTTGTTCACGGTATTACTTACTAGCTACAATAGCAAAGAAGCTACTTTTTGGACGAATCAAGTATTAAAATGTGGGGTTGATGTTCTTACCTCGATATTCCCTGAAAGAAGGCTTGAATGTAAATGATCCTTTTATGTTTCATGTAATTTTCCCTGACTTCCTTGGCTTTATCCTTAGTTTTGTCCTTAGCTGCAAGATGGTACTGTTCCACTCCTATTAGCTGCTGTGTGTTTAGATGGTTTCTTGTGTTATTGAGAAATTTCATCAAAATTGTTGTTCTCTTGTTTCTTACTTGAAAGTTAAGTTGCTGTTTTTTTTATCTCTTTACTAATTTACTTTGGTTTATCACATTTTAAAACCACTGTACTTGTAAGAATCTTAAGAGCTCCAGTTAAACTTCATAGTTAAACATGACAATACTTTCTCTTATCTGTGTGTGTGTGTGTGTGTGTGTGTGTGTGTGTGTGTGTGTGTGTGTGTGTGTGACAGAGAGTGAGAGAGAGAGACAGAGAGAGAGAGAAACTATTATCGGTGTGTGTGTGAGTGAGAGACAGAAGTATTGTGTGTGTGTGTGTGTGTGTGTGTGTGTGTGTGAAAAAGAGAGAGAGAGACAGACAGAACTATTGTGTGTGTGTGTGTGTGTGTGTGTGAGGCAGAGAGAGACAGCTATTGTGTGTGTGTGTGTGTGTGTGTGTGTGTGTGTGTGTGTGTGTGTGTGTGTGGAATAGCGAGAGAGACAGACAGAACTATTATGTATGTGTGTGTGTCTGTGAGAGACAGAGAGAGAGAGAGACAGACAGATCTATTTGTGTGTGTGAGAGACAGAACTATTATCAGTGTGTGTGTGTGAGAGAGACAGAAGTTGTTATATGTGTGTGTGTGTGTGTGTGTGTGTGTGTGTGTGTGTGTGTGTGTGTGTGTGTGTGAGGGAGTGAGAGACAGACAGATTTATTATTTGTGTGTGTGAAAGTTACAGAACTATTATCTGTGTGTGACAGAGAGTGAGAGAGACTATTACCGGTGTGTGTGTGAGTGAGAGACAGAAGTATTGTGTGTGTGTGTGTGTGTGTGTGTGTGTGTGTGTGTGTGTGTGTGTGTGTGAAAGAGAGAGAGAGAGACATACAGAACTATTATGTGTGTGTGTGTGTGTGTGTGTGTGTGTGTGTGTGTGTGTGTGTGTGTGAGGCAGAGAGAGACAGAGCTATCGAGTGTGTGTGTGTGTGTGTGTGTGTGTGTGTGTGTATGTGTATGTGAGTGAAAGAGAGTGAGGAAGAGATAGAGCAGCCTGACTGACTGATGGGGTCTGCCTCTCACACACTTGACTGACTGATGGGGTCTGCCTCTCACACACTTGACTGACTGATGGGGTCTGCCTCACACACACCTGACTGACTGATGGGGTCTGCCTCACACACACCTGACTGACTGATGGGGTCTGCCTCACGCACACCTGACTGACTGATGGGGTCTGCCTCACACACACCTGACTAACTGATGGTGTCTACCCCAAACAAACACCTGACTGACTGATGGGGTCTTTACACTAGTAAAATATTCTGCTCTCTGCATTCTGTCCAATCAATACTGCAATGTTCATTCCTCCATAATCACTACTGTGGTGTTTATTCCTCCATAATCACTTCTTTGTGTGTCTTCCAACAATATTTTCTGTTTGTATATTAGTGTATTTGTATTTGTGAAACACTGAATGAGATCTATGTTGTTCTGTTTCCTGTTATGCTGTTAGGGGTGGGATATTTTGATATTTGGACTCTGATTATGCCATTCACTGACTTATGAACCAACCATCCATTATTTGGTCACCTGTCTTAGGTTGCTAATGAATGTTATTTGTCATGTCTTTGTCCATTTTGTCTTTGATGAAGACACAGTAGTGTTGAAATGTTGCTGTGTTTGTAAAATTAAAAGGCTGAAAATGTATCAGTGTGTTCCAGACCTTTCAAGCTCTTCTTAAAATTTTTATTATCAGTTCAGAGCTTTTAATTCATCATCCTCTGACTGAATTACATTATTTACTGTATTTACTCTTTTACAGACTATCTGGCTGTGGTCTTACTGAAGAGTCTTGCAAATCCCTCACATCAGTTCTACAAACAGAAAACTCACTGAGAGAGCTGGAGATGAATAATAATGACCTGCAGAATTCAGGAGTGGAGAAGCTCTGTGCTGGACTGAAGAGTTCACACTGTAAACTGGAGATTCTCAGGTGAGTTTCTGTGATTATTTTTGAATGTAAATAAAGAGCCATTTTAAAAAGGTCAGTGTCAACTCCCTTATAGTACAGCATTAAACAAACATTGCCAGACAAGGCAATGCAAGGAAATGTACACTTTTATATTATATTATAAAGTTCTCTTCCCTAAATATTTCTAAATATAGCTTTCTGTTGAAACCTCGTTGCATTTCATTAAATGACCACATTGTGGAGACAAAGAGTTACATTTGTGATGCATGAGCAGATATTAAAGTCTAGAAGAGAAATATAGCATTGTAAAGAGGAGACACAGATGAGTCCTTGTCCACATGTACAGGTGTATTTATTACAATGCTGCTTCAACTAAGCACTTTGGCATTTTGTCCACAAGCTGCATTTTTGGTCACCTGAGCGCAGAAATTTAGCAAAATGTCTTATAGGATGAATATATTCAGAAACTCCAACAACAGTGTTGTCAAATGAAGCGTTCTAATGTAAGATTTTCACTGAGTGATTTGATCTAGTTTATGTATGGAAACACTGTAAACATCAGTCATTCTAATCTCTCTGCAAATAAAGGCCCTTAAAATCTTAATTAAAACATTTAAATCTGAACCATTGAGGTTCTGGGCACATTACAGGACACTTTTACAAGCACACATGATTTCCTTGTGTTTTTGGGTGGGAGACCCTGTTCTCATTATGATTTACACCGTGTGTTCAACACATGTTGAGGTGAGCTGAACTGACAGCCGTGCTGGAGGAAAGAACACAACAAGTTAATATTCATTCAATAAAACTGAAAAGTTTCTTGGTTATTCCTTAAGATAAACCTGTGATCTCTCTCCATGGGTGTTTTTATGAAACATGTAGCTGGCTAATATTAGTAACCTTAAGATTGCCAAGTTACAGCATATTGTTGGTTACGACACCTACATACCTCACGCTAACATCATATTAGCTTGACTTGGGAGTGAATGTTGGCTGCTAATTTTTTCATTAAGCCAGAGACATCAAACTAAATTAGAACAGTGATGGTAAAAGATGTCGAGTTAGCAGAGAGAGAAACTGAGCAAACAGCTGATAGTAAACTCAGGACATCTGAACACAGTAGTGAGGAACAATGTTCAGCACTGGACGAGTGAACCTGTGGAGTTAATTAGAAGACAGAAAGAAAGACACAAGACACAGTAATCAGGAGATTAGGAAGAGAGAAGGAGTGAAGTGTGTGTGTGTGTGTGTGTGTGTGTGTGTGTGTGTGTGTGTGTGTGTGTGTGTGTGTGTGTCACACTGGGTGCCTGATGTACTGCAACAAAGCTAATGAGGCTAATGTTAGCTTCCTTAAATCTAAGGAACTGACTAGAATATAAAATACTCCTGCTTGTTCGTTTACAGTTAGTATAGAGAGACAGAAAACGACCAGGATCAAGAGAAAGAGTAATGCTATTGCCATGGCAACCTTCTTTAGTAAGAAGACAGCAGGAGAGAGAAAAGACAGAAGAACTTAATGGTGAAAGTGTCCAGGAGGAGGACATGGAAGAGAGTGAACACAGCAGACAGAGACAGAGGAGCCAGCTGTGTCCACTCTCACTGTAGCCCCACAGGTCTGCTGTAGTGTCAGCTGTGTCCACTCTCACTGTAGCCCCACAGGTCTGCTGTAGTGTCAGCTGTGTCCACTCTCACTGTAGCGCCCAGGTCTGCTGTAGTGTCAGCTGTGTCCACTCTCACTGTAGCCCCACAGGTCTGCTGTAGTGTCAGCTGTGTCCACTCTCACTGTAGCTCCAAAGGTCTGCTGACTTGTTTAGCTGTTTTTTATTGTGTTAATGTACATGGTTGATGTTAGTAAATAAATTAGTTGTGTGAAGTAGCGATATTGTGTGTGTGTGTGTGTGTGTGTGTGTGTGTGTGTGTGTGTGTGTGTGTGTGTGGTGCATAGGATGTGTGATGTTTTGTAATTACATCAGAACTTTAGATCAGACATTTCTGCACCCATAATTCATCATTTGATACTACATAATTCAGTTACACTGAGAATTAAAACCACACATAGAAATATAACCACACGTAGAATTATAATCACATGTAGAATTATAACCAAATGTAGCAATATAACTACATTTAGAAATATAACTACACATAGAATTATAACCACAAGTAGAATTTTTGGAATCTTGAAATACAACCTTTTTCGAGGGGATGAATCAAAGAATGGAAGATACTTGTAAGTGATATAAAATATTAAGTGCTGGACAGAAATGAAACCTTTGTCAGGTAATAATATTTATGTTTATGTAACCCACACCCTTGATTTATTGATGATGATTCATTCAAATTGTAATCTTATGGGTTAATTAATGATTCCCTGACTGACCTCATGTGAATGTTATAATCTGATAAGGAAATAAACAGTATGTAGTTTATTATACACTATAATAGTGGTTTTACCACTGTATTAACTTGTGTACCCTGAAATTCCTCTGTGCTGTAAGACTATTTTAGTGTGTCGCCACAAGATGTTCACTGGTCCCATCTGCCCCCCCCCACTAAATATGTTCTGCAGGCCTCAACTGGACATTTGGTGCTAAAATGTCTTGCCACCCAGTAAACCAGAGCTCACACTGTTTAGATCAGGACAAATATAACTACTGTATATACACAGTAAACCAGACCTCATACTGTTTAGTTCAGGACCAATATAACTACTGTATATACACAGTAAACCAGACCTCACACTGTTTAGTTCAGGACCAATATAACTACTGTTTGTATACAGTAAACCAGACCTCACACTGTTTAGTTCAGGACCAATATAACTACTGTATATAAACAGTAAACCAGACCTCACACTGTTTAGTTCAGGACCAATATAACTACTGTTTGTATACAGTAAACCAGACCTCACACTGTTTAGTTCAGGACCAATATAACTACTGTATATAAACAGTAAACCAGACCTCACACTGTTTAGTTCAGGGCCAATATGACTACTGTTTATACACAGTAAACCAGACCTCACACTGTTTAATTCAGGACCAATATAACTACTGTATATAAACAGTAAACCAGACCTCACACTGTTTAGTTCAGGGCCAATATGACTACTGTTTATACACAGTAAACCAGACCTCACACTGTTTAGTTCAGGACAAATATAACTACTGTTTGAAATCTTATTTATTATACAGATTGACACAAGTATGTTTCATTTACTGTTTATAATGCTTCCCCTCAAATGAAACTTGTGTGTGTGTGTGTGTGTTTGTGTAAGAGAGAGAGACACAGAACTACTGTGTGTGAGAGAGACAGAACTATTATTTGTGTGTGTGTGAGAGAGAGAGGGGGAGAGGGAGAGAGAGAAAGAGAGAGGGAGAGAGAGTGAAAGAGGCAGAACTTTTATCTGTGTGTGTGGGTGAGAGCAAGGGAGACAGAAATATTATCTGTCTGTGACCACCACTGATAGAGTGTGTTCCTCACTGGACCACGACTGATGGAATGTGTTCCTCACTGGACCCCCACTGATGGAATGTGTTCCTCACTGGACCCCCACTGATAGAACGTGCTCCTTACTGGACCCCTTGCTGTGCTCCTTGTCTTTGTGCTTCCTCCATACAGGAGAACAAACACTGACCACAGAAAATACTTAAAACCACAAGATGTCTGGAGGGCTCAGAAGTTCAGAAACAATAGTGAAGGTGGTTTGAAGGGAAATTATATAATATACAAATAGTGGGAGATTCAAGGCATTGTTCTGTTAAAAAAAGGAAAAATGTGTAAAAATCTTTTATTTAATGCATTGTTCATAGCAACACTCTAATACAATGGTCAGGCTACAGTTTTAATATGTTACACATTAACATGTGTCCAGGCTACATCCCACACAATATAGTAATAGGGCCATCTTTAGGGTTCACAAATTAAGAAGAACATTATCTTATTGTGTTTGATAAATGGTAAAGGAGTGTTGGAGGCAGCCATCTTCAGTTGCTGGTTATTTCAGCTGCAGATGATTAGAGAGAGATACCAACCTTTATACATCTCTGTTATATACCAGTGTAGGGGGAGAGACCACAACAGACACTTTATTCTGAGCACAAACCACTATTACTAAAAAGTGATGGAGATCTAAAAACATGCCATCTGTCTCTATGGGGAGTATAAGCCACAATAAAAGCCAAACCCAACACCTGCTCCACCCCAAACCTGTCTTCATTAAACATAAACCAGAAGAGGGAAAAGAAAATACAGTAGTAGATGTAAAAAGTTCAAATCTACTCAGTGAATGTACAGTAATCTACACCCAATATATTTTGTGTTGATACACACAGCCACACAATAGACTACACTACCCAACACTGGCACAAATGACCTGGGGGAGTTGTACTAGCAAAGATCCAACTCTGGAAACTGAAGGTACAAATCTTTGTTCTGTTAGCATGCCTGTGTTCAGTCTGTCTATTAAATCTTATCAGGCTGCAGTTATGGAGTGTTTGTAGTGTCACTCTAACTATAGTGTGGTAGAAGCGGCGTGTTTGGGTGTGTGTAGGGCACCAGAATGGTCAAAAACATTATAACACCATTATATATAGTGAAGATAATATTTCTAATATTTTTCTCAACTAAAACTGGGAACACATGAAACAGCAGAAAAGTTTGGTCTAGAAATACAGTAATAACCTTGTGATTGTTGCCCTTGCGTTTTTACAAAGTCTATGTTGACGTAATAAATGTCAAAAGGTACAATAAAAACACCACAAATTCTTAAAATTGTACCATGTGCAAAAAATAAAGGTAGTAATAACAAGGTAGTCATTACAGTGGCCAATAGCTTCAGGGGAGCTGTTTTATCTTACTGAGGTGAAGGGAACTGTAGTGGATCATGAAAATGACAGAAAATCTCATAAACTGGAATTTGAGGATATTTGCTGCTATGGTGATTTCCAAGAGAAAAGGAAAATACCAGAAAGGGACAGACAAAAAGTAAAAGTAGATGGACTAAGACAGACAGACAAAGCCTGTATGAGTTTTTCACTCAATCTCTGATCGTCATTCATGGCTAACAGCTAACTAGGTAATGCTAGCAAAGAAAATCTAGCCATGTTGTTTTGTTTAGTTGTTTACTGTTCAGCACATATATCTAACCAGCTAACAGTCTCAACAATTTGACCAAACCGTCAATAAGCAATCAAGTTACAGTCTTTAGGCGAAATGCAGTTGAGAGCAGGAGGGAGGAGGGTGAGGGTGTGACGGGAGATTTGACGGGGATGTGATTTATAACATTTGGTGTTCATGAAGTACAGCTGTGTATTAATCAGTCATGTCCCCTACATCAGTTTAAACCTTGTAGCTACACATTTAAACCTTGTAGCTAGGTTACAGGTGGTTACTAGGTTACAGGTGGTCACTAGGTTACAACCCCGATCACGCTATCCGCGCTTTAGCGATTCACGGTCAAGTCATCCGCGGTTTAAATTCAATGCTCCTATATGCGTGATTTTACGGTATTTCGCTGCTCACCGCAATCTAACTCTTCCTAAGCAAAGAAACAGAGACATGCACGTTTACTACATTTAAAAGTACAAAATACAGTTTACTTGATTGAACTAGTTTAATTGCATAATTAGATTAAACACAATTGGTAATATGTTTACACAGCTTAATAAGCATTGTGGAAAATGCTTTCTCTAATGTTTCTCAGAAGGTTATTATAGATCTTGACTGCCAGCTGAAACAGGAGTTATCACTAGTGAAATGTGGCAAATGTGCGGGGCAGGGTAACTCCAGGGCTGAAATATTCCACTGCCAATTGAATGGTGGCCCTTGGCCATCACCAGATCATTAATAAATCTATTGAAGTTTTACATATTTTTCTGAATTTTAACAAAATGCAAAAACAGTTACACTACCACATGTGAGTAGAAGCCCTTGACTATTAGCAGAGTAAGTTTGGACACATTTCACTGTACAATGTCTTCATAAATCCATATTAAAATCAAACTACCTTTAGGTGAAATAATGCACTCATTTTGTATAGACTGAATTTGCAGAGTATCAGCAGAGTAAGTTTGGACAGATTTCACTCTACCATTTTTCATAAACTCCTATTAAAATAATACCTTTAGGTGAATTCATGTACTCATTTCATTCAGGTGGATTTTGGATATCTATTTCTCAGAAATGTCCCATAAAGCCAAGACAGTTCCATGACCACATAAGAGTACATTTATATTTACTTTTATGGCATTTGGCAGATGCTCTTATGCCGAGCAACTTAGAAAAGTGCTTTGTCATTTCCTCATAGAACAGATCCTAGCCAGTAAAGTAGGTTAGAGTGCAAGATGCCAATGAACTAGAATACTGTTGAGATACAGGGATCAGTGCTAATGCCTAGAAGTGCAAAATACATATAAGCTCTATAATAGACAACAATCAGTGTAATAAACAATAAGTACTATAGTTAATCAACACAGGAGCAGTCAACATCAGAGTAGTAAACAAGTACTATAGTTAGTCAACATAGGAGCAGTCAACATCAGAGTAATAAACAATAAGTACTAGAGTTAGTCAACATAGGAGCAGTCAACATCAGAGTAATAAACAATTACTAGAGTTAGTCAACATAGGAGCAGTCAACATCAGAGTAATAAACAATAAGTACTAGAGTTAGTCAACATAGGAGCAGTCAACATCAGAGTAATAAACAATAAGTACTAGAGTTAGTCAACATAGAAGCAGTCAACATCAGAGTAATAAACAATAAGTACTAGAGTTAGTCAACATAGAAGCAGTCAACATCAGTGTAATAAACACCCTACAATAAGTACTAGAGTTTCAGTTAGTCAACAGAGGAGCAGGATCAGTGGTCATTTAAATATTCCACAAACAGATGGGTCTTCAGTCTGTGTTTGAAGACTGCGAAGGACTCTGCTGTCCGGACAACACGCGGAAGTTTAATAATCCCATATTAAAGTCATACTACCATTCGGGGAATTCGTGTACTCATTTACAATATTCTGATTTTGAATATCTATTTCTCAGAAATTTCCCATAATGACAAAATAATTCCACTATACTATATACTATGGAGTATGTTGTGATATCTGTTGTATCTACTTTAGGGTATATTGTAATATTGTATCTACTGTATAGTATATTGTGATATCTGTTGTATCTACTGAAGGGTATATTGTGATATCTGTTGTATCTACTGTAGTGTATATCATAATATTTGTTGTATCTGCTGTAGGGTATATTGTAATATTTGTTGTATCTACTGTAGGGTATATTGTGATATCTGTTGTATCCACTATAGGGTATATTGTAATGTCTGTTGTATCTACTTGCAGTCTAGCTATCTGTAATCTTGAGGAAAACACTTGTGAAAATCTGGCATCAGCTTTGCAACTTCCAAACTCCCTCCTGAGGGAACTGGACCTTAGTAACAGTGACCTGAACAATTCAGGAGTGGAGCAGCTTTCTGCTGGACTGAAAAGTTCACACTGTAAACTGGAGATACTCAGGTGAGATTTGTTATATTTGTTATATTCAATAAATATTCTTCTTGTATCTAAAAAACAAGATGGGCTTTCTAGTGAAATTCACTGGGAATAATCATTTGGCCACATCTTTGTGCTAGAGTTCAATTTCTCCAATAATAGAGCAGGAATCACCTTCTTGCTAAAGAAAAGACACCTAGATTAAAAGACTGTTGTTTATACCTGTTTTAATGGCATAAACTAACCCCCCCCCCACACACACACATACATATATATATATATATATATATATATATATATATATATATATATATATATATATATAAGTATGCATCGCTTAGGATTTAGACTTTATCTCTGATTCACAGGTCCAGAAATGTGACAGTGTTTTTACTCCTGTTATCACAGCCAGATGTAGAATTCTGCCAAGATTTTACTGGCATCATCTCATACACTCTGACATGTAACAGTCTTACAAGACCACTGAAATCACACAGTGTAAGTCCAGCTTTAGGGTTCTTCTGATGTAGGTTAATAGTGCACTAGAGTTCTGAAGTGCAGGAATAAAAATAAGAGCTAAAATAAACACAGACAGCAGCGATCTGGAAAAGAGTGAACAAAGCCATCTGCCATTGAGGACGCCATCTTGGAGATGAAAGTGGAGGAACCTCCCACTATAGTTACCAGCCT